>NW_022437047.1:5211562-5297233 GCF_009761245.1 Sapajus apella
AAAAAAAAAAAAAAAAAAAAAAAAAAAAAAAAAAAAAAAAAGGAAAAGGAATAAAATAATCTTCATTTTAGCCTGAAGAACACCCTTTGGTATTTCTCATAGGGCAGTTCTGGTATTAATTAATATTCTGTTTCTCTCGTATACATACCTTTACTTCTCCTTTAGTTTTGAAGGATAGTTTCACTATCAGTTTTTTCTTTCAGCAGTTTGAATATGTGATCCTACCATAGCCTGGCTTCTATGGTATCTAATTGGAATCCTGCTACTAATCTCATTGAAAATCTTATATGTGATGACTCCTTTTTAAAAATAATTTTATAATTCTCTCCTTGCATTTGTGTTTTGACAGTTTGATTGTGATGGGTCTAAGTTAGTATATCTTTAACTTTACATTACTTGGAGGTCATTGAGCTTCTTGGGTGTATGAATTAGTATTTTTAAACAAATTTGGGAGTTTTCAGCTATCATTTCTTCAAGTATTCTTTTTGTCATATTTTCTTTCTCTTGTCTTTCTAGTACTTCCATTATGTACATATCAGTGTGATTGATAGTACCTCATAGTTTTTTTGAGGTTGTGTTCGCTTTTTTTTTTTTTAACTTTAAGTTCTAGGGTACAGATCTTGCAGGATTGTTACATAGGTGCACACAAGCCATGGTGGTTTGCTGCCTCCATCCCCCCATCACCTACATCAGGCATTTCTGCCAATGTTATCCCTCCCCAATATTCCCACCACCCACTGTCCCTCCCCTAGCCCCCAGCCCCCAGCAGACCCCAGTGTATGCTATTCCCCTCCTGGTGCCCATATGCTCTCATTGTTCAACACCTGCCTATAAGTGAGAACATGTGGTGTTTGGTTTTCTGTTCTTGAGTCAGTTTGTTGAGAATTATGGTTTCCAGATTCATCCATGTCCCTACAAAGAACATGAACTCATCTTTTTTATGGCTCCATAGTATTCCACATTTTCCTTGTCTAGTCTATCATTTATGGGCATTTGGGTTGGTTCCAGATCTTTGCTATAGTAAACAGTGCCACAATGAACATACATGTGTATGTGTCTTTATAATAGAATGATTTATAATCGTTTGGGTATATACCCAGTAATAAGATTGCTGGGTCAAATGGGATTTCTATTTCTAGATCCTTGAAGAATTGCCACACTGTTTTCCACAATGGTTGAACTAATTTGCACTCCCACCAACAGTGTAAACATGTTCCTATTTCTCCACATCTTCTCCAGCATCTGTTGTCTCTGGGTTTTTTAATGATCACCATTCTAACTGGTATGAAATGGTCTGTCAATGTGGTTTTGATTTGCATTTCTCTAATGGCCAGTGATGATGAGCATTTTTTAATATGTTTGTTGGCCTCATAAATGTCTTCTTTTGAAAAGTGATTGTTCATATCCTTCACGCACCTTTGAATGCTTTTGTTTGTTTTTTTCTCGTAAATCTGCTTTAGTTCTTTGTAGATTCTGGATATTAGCCCTTTAATAGATGGGTAGATTGCAAAAATTTCCCCATTCTGTTGGTTGCCGGTTCACTCTAATGATTGTTTCTTTTGCTGTGCAGAAACTCTTAAGTTTATTTAGATTACATTTGTCTATTTTGGCTTTTGTTGCCATTGCTTTTGGTGTTTTAGCCATGAAGTCCTTGCCTATGCCTATGTCCTGAATGGTTTTTGCTAGGTTTTCCTCTAGGGTTTTTATGATGTTCTATGTCTTATGTTTAAATCTTTAATCCATCTGGAGTTAATTTTAGCATAAGGTGTAAGGAAGGGGTCCACTTTCAGCTTTCTGCACATGGCTAGTCAGTTTTCCCAACACCATTTATTAAACAGGGAATCCTTTCCCCATTGTTTGTTTTTGTCAGGTTTGTCAAAGATCAGATGGTTGTAGATGTGTGGCATTGCCTCCGAGGCCTCTGTTCTGTTCCATTTGTCTTTATCTCTGTTTTGGTACCAGTACCATGCTGTTTTGATTACTGTAGCTGTGTAGTATAGTTTGAAGTCAGATGCCTTCAACTTTGTTCTTTTTGCTTAGGATTGTCTTGGCTATGTGGGCTTTCTTTTCATTCAATGTGAAGTTTAAAGTGTTTCTTTCCAGTTCTGTGAAGAAGTTCAATGGAAGCTTGATGGGGATAACATTAAATCTATAAATTGCATTGGGCAGTATGTCCATTTTCACAATATTGATTCTTCCTAACCATGAGCATGGGATGTTTTTCCATCCGTTTGTGTCTTCTCTTGTTTCCTTGAGCAGTGGTTTGTAGTTCTCCTTGAAGAAGTCCTTAACATCCTTTGTTAGTTGTATTCCTAGGTATTTTATTCTCTTTGTAGCAATTATGAATAGGAGTTTGCTCATGATTTGGCTCTCTGTCTGTTATTGGTGTATATGAATGCTTTTGATTTCTGCACATTGATTATGTATCCTGAGACTTTGCTGAAGTTGCTTATCAGGTTAAAGAGGTCTTGGGCTGAGATGATAGGGTCTTCTAAATATACATGCATGTCATCTGCAAATAGAGACAATTTGACTTTCTCTTTTCCTAATTGACTACTCTTTATTTCTTTTTCTTGCCTGATTGCTTTGGCTAGAACTTCCAATACTACATTGAATGGGAGTGGTGAGAGAGGGCACCCTTGTCTAGGCCAGTTTTCAAAGGGAATGCTTCCAGTTTTTGCCCGTTCAGTATGATATTGGCTTTGGGTTTGTCATAAATAGCATTTATTACTTTGAGATATGTTCCATCGATACCTAGTTTATTGAGAGTTTTTAGCATATTTATTTATCTTTTGTTGTTGTTGTTTCTGTTCCTCAAACCATAAAATCTCAATTTAGCTATTATCAAGTTTACTTTTTTTTTTTCTTCTGCCTGCTTAAGTCTCTTCTTGGATGCCTCTAGTGAATTTATTTCTGTTATTCTCCATTTCAATGCCACATTTTCTATTTACTTCTTTTAAAAATAAATTCTACATAATTATTAATATTCTCTGTTTAAGGTATTATTCCCGTATTTTATTTAACTATTTAGATACAAAGTCCTGTAGTTTGCTGAACATATTATAATATGTTAAAGTATGTTTAGTTTACTTAAAGTATTTTTTTTTATTAACATCAATATATCTATGGGCATCCTTAGAGGGTCTTTAATTTACTGCTGTGCTCTCCTTCTCCCCTTCCTGCCCCTACATGGGTTTACTTTTATGTTTCTTTGTATATCCCATAATATTTATTGAAAGCTGAACATTGTAAATAATATAATGTGACAACTCTGGAAATTAGATTCACCTCCACTTGTCAAAGGTCTTATGTGATTATTGATGTTTATTGCTGTTTTTTTTATTATTTTTGGTAACTTTCCTGGAATAATTCTGTAAAATGTGTATTCTTTATCATGTATAGCCACTGATGTCTTTTCCATTAACTTAGTGCTCCACTGATTTCTACAGAAATTGCTCCAAACATATTTATTCAGTAGATTTCCATTCCTTTGTGAAATATTTACATTTGTATTGGGGTAAGCCTTCAGTGCTCCAGCTGTTTACAATTCCTTTACTTCTTGCTTTTTCAGGATTCAACATGAGACAGAGGTGAGGGAGTAGGGCCTCCTCAGACCTTTCCTACCCTTGTGCATAACTCTATTCATGTGTATAACACTGTGAATCCATGGGCATAGATAGAGATTTTCAAAGCCCACTATGAAATATTAATCGTCATATTTTCTTTTTAAGCTTTTTGACAATTTTCTTGTTCACCCCAACTTGCTCTGCTGCCTCAGGCATCAGCCATGTTAAACAATTGCTGCTAATTGCTTCAACAAACTCTCTCATGATAGGGTTTTCCTGCCTCAATGAGCTTTAAGTCAGGTCAGATAAACTTTAAAAAGTACTGATAGTTCTTCAGCTTGGAACTTCTAAGGATCTCCAAACTCATTCTACCTCTCCTAGTGTTTAATGGACTTCCAGTTTTTACTGCTTTTATGGTTGCTAGGTTGTTAGTTTTTAAAGTTCACACAGAGCTGGGGAAAGGGGGCTGGAAATAGAGCTTAAAATGATACAAAGCTTGCTGGTGTTGTTGTTGTTATTATTGTTTTTACCAAAGTTCTGCCTTGTTTTCTTCTATAAACCCTCCTTAGATTGTTGTAGGCCTTGGCTTATTTCTAGAATTCTAAAAAAAGTCGATTTTTTACAAATATTACCTATCGTTCATTGATTATATGGAGAGACAGATATTTGGAGGCACTTGCTTTATCATCTGAAAGTAGTTTTCTTCATTGATGGGTCTTAAAAGTCTTGGTATTTCAGTACAACATATATTTATGTGAATTTATCTTTCATTATCCTGCTGGGTACTCGAAGAGAATTTTATTTTAATTTGTATCTTTAAATCTAGAAAATTTTCACCAGTTATAGCTTCAATTATTACTTCTTTGCTATTTCTTTTGTTCAAGACTTTGAGACTTATTTTGTTTAATGTTGGAGCTTTTAACCTATTCTTCATTTCTATTAGGTGCTATTTCAGTGTTTTTTGTCTTGGTCTTGCTATTGCATTCTGAGTTAAATTTTAAATATTGTCTTCAGTTTACCTACCTCTTTTACATTGTGACTAGCTTTTGATATTTTTATGATGATTTAATTTTTTTATATATAATAGAGTTTTTTGAAAATTCTACCTGTAAACTCAGAGGTTTTCTCTTTCTTTCTTTCTTTCTTTCTTTTTTTTTTTTTTTTTTTAACAGTCTCTTGGTTTTTTATTTTGGTTTTGGAAAATGAAGTTGTTTTTTTTTTTTTTAATTTCTCTCCTGAAACATTCTTCTATAACTTTTAAAATATTTATCTTTCCCTCTGGAGTCAGTTCTTCTATGTATTGTTTGTGATAGTTGTCATTTTAGCATTACATTTCACAACGAAATTTGGAATTTGGATTTGCTGGCTCATTTTCGAGTGGGAGTTTGTTGTGTTTCACTTTGCTTTTCCTTTTCGTTTATGCTTACTTTTTTCTCCCTTCTGTTTTTTGGCTCACATTCCATAATGAATCTTTACAATGCAAGTGGGTATATCTGTGCTGAGAGGGTATCAGGGACAGGGTAGATCTGGTCACTCAGTCAGGATGCATCTTATTTAGTGTCTCATTTTAAGTCTCGGGCTGTTGTCCCCTTAGGCCTGCAGCTACCTAGGTGCCAGAAATCTGAAAAATGTTCAGTGATATCCCTCTACCCCCTTATTTGTCCTGGGGCGGAGATTTAAAACTTAAGCCTTCTCAGGTCCAGGTGTTATTCAGAATAAGGTTCTGTTGCAATAACATATAACCCTAACATCTCTGTGGCATTAAAAAACAACAAAAAATTTTCATTTCTCACTAATACTTAATGTCTTCTGTGGTTCCTGTGGGTATGTCTCATCATCACCTTTATTCTGTGGCTGAGGTAGATGAGATTGTCTCTTTCTGGATCAAAAGCATATGGGAAAACTGCTTAGTGGACTCTAAAGCATTTTCTAAAAGGCATCATATCATTTTTGCTCACATCCCATTGGCTTAAACAAGTCATGAGGCCAAGCCTAACATTAGTAGCACAATAAAGTAGATTCTGCCTCACTAGAGGGTTATTATTTTATATTAAAATATAATATGGTCTACAAAATTCTCCTTCATTTATTTTTTACCTGTAATAGCATAACCCTTAGCTACCACTGTCTTTCTTGATTCCCTCAAACTTCCTGGACTATTGTTTCAGCTGTGAACAACACTTTCTATTTCTATTCTATGTACTTATTTTCTTGATTTTAGCCCAATTATCTCTTTGGTTTTCTATTTTTCTCTTTGTGCCTCATTGTTCTGTGTTTGGAGCCTTGGAAGGTGCCTCAAATAATAAATTAAATGTGCCATCTCATTCAGGATGGCATACATTTTTTTTTCTTTTGTGGGGAAAAAAACAAACTTCACAAATCCATAATTAAATCTCCTCTCTTTCCCACAAATCGCCTTTCGAAATCAGTTTTATTATCAGAATAGGAAACTAATATCCTCCATGTCTGGTATGACATGCAATCTTTATATTTTTTTAAGGTTTTGGTGTTAACTGATCTGGTTGAATATTTATATAACCAAAATTTATTCCTTGGCCTGAAATGTCCTCTAATTAGTTACTATAAATTGGTGCTTATTCAGCCAAGCTGTGCAATTTTAGGACTTTCAGTTTAATAAAAGCCTAATCTGCTCACTTGTTTACACTACCCCCTAAAGCCTTATACTTTTTGTGTCTGAACACAAAGCTTAATAAGCAGAAGAAAGAATATTAAGTGTAGGCACTGCCATGCTGCTGTGTACCTAAAAGCTGGGCTTGGCTGCAGCTCAAACAGGTCTTGGGTAGAACTAAACAAGTTACCCTCAAGCTTAGACTTCCAGTTGTCACAAAATTCATCTTGGGCTTAGACATGAGTTTTAAACACATCGAAGAGTAAAATGCTCTGTTACCAGAATGGATCAGTGGGGCTCAGCTACCATCAATCTATACTCTAACTCTCTTTCTCCACCAGCCTTTACATCCTCCAATGGAGGAATGTCTCACATAGGAAATAGTGGCCACTCACCCAAATGTAATATCGGTGCCAAAGGGAAACTAAGCCCTAACCTCTCTCCCCAGCAAAAGTTCACATTTCTTCAGACAAATCATTGTGTGGACAGAAATTAATTTCTTCTCTATGGTGGCACTGACAAAGAGAGTATATATAAAACTCAAGTATAAAAATACAGAAGTAAAGTGAAGATCTCTATGTTAAGTGAGTCCTATGTCCTATCTGGAATAATTGACTTTCATTACTAGAGATCTTCAAATAAATGGTTGATGGTAATTTGATAACACAAAAGAGAAAGCATTCTTTTTTATATAAAAGCCTTATTGGTAAAATAGAAGTATAATGACATTTTTTTTAAAGTTACACATTTAATGTATACAATCTTAATGAGCTTGGACACTTGTGATACTGTTACCGCACCCAAGGTATGAAACATATCCATCAAGATCAGGTGTTCTTGTGTATGTGTGCACATTCATGACAGGATATGTGTTACAGGGCTAATTTCTTTATTTAAAAAAACTTTTATTTATTTGGAGTTTACTCCTTAAGATTTATTTTGTATTCAAGGGTTGTCTTTCAGTCTCATCTCTCCTGATTCTTCCCTGTGCTTTAAAAAAATGTTGATGTTTCTTGGATCTGTCAAAAGACAACATTACAGCAAATTTTGTTATAGATCTAATTGGCTTTTATAGGTGATACATGAATCAGGGCAGCCTTCATTATACAAAATTGAATGAGTTTTCTTCTGGGCAATGGCAAAACACTGGGTTTTAAAATGTGAGAAGTAGGAAATAGAAATACAGAAAAGAAATCTAGTAAACATCAGATTATTTTAGGTTACTTTTTTTTAAAGGGTTAAAGCAGAAGTGACTTCCTTATTAGGCTAACTGAAATAAACTAGAATCCCTTGTTTTCAGGAAAGACTGCTTTGTTTGGGGATCTATCTGCTTTCTTAAATTTTCATTTTAATTATGTGGCGCTTTAGTATGAGTGATTCCATTTTGGTTTGGTCTGGGCTTTTAGGGCCTAGTGCAGAAGTTCAGTGAGAAACAAAGGCCTCCTATAATTTTGTTTAACAATTCTAAAACAAGGTCTTTCCTTTAACTGTATTCCTCTCTACGGTCTCATCCCTCTCCTTTACCAATAGATTCATATTTACTTTTGTATATTCTCAAAGGCAAGGTAAATAATACTGCCTACTGATGTCTGTACAATGTCCTCACAATCATAATAAAATATCTAAGACAGACTTATGAGCTTATCAAACTGTGTTGTAGATGTACTTTTAGGCTCAGGTGAGGTCATGAATATGGTGCATTCTCCTGAGGTGTCAATTTTACTCAGTATAAGGCACTGAAAACATTATTCTATCATTAAAACAAACACAAATAGATTACAGAGTATATTGCAAAATCTTCTTGAACGTAATACTAAAGTAAGAGTCTCAAAGCTCAGTAGTACCACAGATTGTCAATCAGATCCTATTGGAAGCCTGTCAAGTCCACCATAGAGCAACAGCCAAAATGTTTCATGGGAGAGAACGAGGACTCTGCAGCAAAGTCTGAAAATGCTGCAGCCCTCTGAACCCTATGCACTCTCAGAACTCATCAAATGTAATGTCCCTCTGAGGCACACTCCCACATCAATATGCAATTGTTTGGAAAAAATCAAAATTTATCAAATAGCTACAACAGAAGCAAAGGAAATAAAGTGGTAGAGAGAGACAGAGGAAGAAAGGAAAGGAGGAACAAAAGCAGCATTACCACAGTGAAGGTGGATTTTAAAATTATTTTGTCATTTATGATTTTGCAAAAATGACAGGAGAGGGAGCCCTAGAGCCATCATGCTAGAAAACTATTCTGACCCTTCCTTCTTCCTAAAGTACAAAGAAACTCCAAAGAAGAAAGGAGGCAAAAGATGAGGAGGAGGACGAAGAGGGGAGAGGAAGAGGGGTAAAAATAGATTTTGGTCAACTCTCCTACAAAGTTATTATAAGTTCTTATAAGATAAGTAGAATGAACACAGAATATTGCAGACAAAGAAATTATGCCACAAAGCTGATCCCAAAACAAGTGAAAACTAAAACCTAATATATAAAAAAAAAAAAAAAAAAGATGTGTACCAGAATTAGAAAAACTCTGAAAAGAGGCAATTAGAGAAATTAAGATCCAAAAAGAGAAGTAACAAGACACATTTAAAAATGAAAATGAACCTTTTTAAAATCAGTCTTCATTTTCACTCCACTGCGTTCGACACTTGTTCTGAAACTCTTTCCTGCTCTGGACTCTGGAAGATGTTAGTCCTCCTAATTCTCCTGCAGCTACTGCTTCCTGCTCTAATTCATGGCTCTTCATTGCCGCCACAGAAATGGGACGTCTCCTATGGCTCTCTCTGGGCCACATCTTTCAGTTAACTCGGCCCAGTGGCTGCAACAACTTTTAAAGTTTAAAAATAACCTTAAATGTGGCTGCATTCTAAATAAACCCCTCAATTCTTGACCTACTCTGTAATTGACTATCCATGTGCCTTTGGGACATCTTATGGCATCTAAGGTGGATCATGTCCGAAGTCACCTACTCAGTGCTTAAATCTACCTCTCGTATAAGATTTCATAATTTGGAAAACAATGTTTTCTTTCTGTCCCTCACTCAGATTCAAAACTCCAAAAGCACCCATCACTGCCTTCTTCTTTGTCATGTTCATTATGTCAAATGTCCTGGTTTGCTCATGTCTGCCTCCAAAGTACCTCAGATCTGTTATCTCTGTTCACTGCCACTTGCTCGCTACTTGCAATAAATAACTGGCTTTTACCTTCTCCGACCTCATTTTGTTTCATCTGCTAGTGATGTAGAACCTGATCTCAATTGGTAAGATTGAAGTTGTCTTCTAGGCGAGTTTTTGAATACCATGAGCGTGACCTCCTGAAGTTGCATTTTTGACCTGGCTCTGTCTTCTTTAAGGCAATAGATTCTCAACCTGGTTTTGCTGTCAGCACAGTTGAAGGAATTAATTTTTAATTAATTAATTAAAAATTTAAAGCAAAACAAGTCAGAAGAAATTACAGTGCAATAACTAGTAAAATAATCGTGATTGCATTAAAATATTTTTAAATATCCTTAAAATGGTTCAAAGTGTTACCCTCTAGAAGTATTGCTATTTATTACCTTTTCAATACTCTTTTATATACCTGAGGCGATGTCTTTGAGAACCTACTTGAAAAAAAGTTTAACCCTGTTTTCCTCTTACTCACAGTACCTTGTACCCTGATATTTGTAACATCACAAAACCCACACAGCTAGGTGCTGACCAAATATACACAGTAAGTTATAGCATTGGGTAAATGAAACAGTCCTGCAACAAAAGACCCCTCAGTTCTAACACAGAAGAAGAAAGGAAACACAATTTAATTTTGAGAAAGCATTACCAGGTTGACATGTATATAAGGTGGCACACAAGAAACTATAAACTCTGGACAGAATCTTACACAAATCTATACAGCAGTCAAAGAAAGAACAATGGAAACCTCTCTTATCTCCTTGAGAGATAAATGGATGTACCCTGCCGTCTGCTCTACACTTGTGAGATAGCACAGAGCTAATTTGTACGTTTACAGTTCCAAGGGGAAGAAGGCCAGAAAACCTGTACCTTAAAATCCAGAGGTCTGTCTTGTTTGGGGGTTTATTAAGTTTATAAGAAAATGCCCCAAAGGAGAGAAGGGTGAAGTATGAAGCCACTTCTCTCCTCAAAGAGAATTTCATCATTTATTTTTATGGTTGCAACTCCAATCACTTGTAACAACAACAAAACCCAGATTTCTTAGAAACTAGAAGCATAGTAATGAAGAGTTATTGAAACATCTGCAAGCCACAGCATACAAATGGAGAATCGCTGGGCTGTAGAGATACGGTCATATTTTTTTGTGGAATTTTAATGTATTTTATAATCTCACATTGACTTCATCTTTAGTCATATTTCCCACCCCTACATCCTTACCTAGAACTGCTTGGGATATAGAGAAGGACTGGCTGAGCTGGAGTCAGAATGTAGAGAGTAGTAGTTGACACAGAGGCTCTGCAGGTGACTGGGAGATACCCAACGTTCATAGGACACTTGGATGTCAGTCATCATTCTGAGAGTGGAATTAAATGATATAGAAGAGGATTATTTAGATAATATGTAGTCAAGCAGTCTGCCAATAATTTATTGAGGACCTGACATATGCCAGGGGCTAGATAATTTCTAAGAACAGAGAATGTCAGCATGATAGAGTTCTAACAAAGATGCTGAGAGTTATTGGTAGGGCTGTATTGCTGGAGAAAAGCTCTGGTGTCTAGAAAGTAAGGGAGTAAAGAGATTTTAGCCTAGGCTGGGTACGATGGCTCATGCCAGTAATCCCAGCACTTTGAGAGGCCGAGGCAGGCAGATCACCTGAGGTCAGGAGTTTGAGACTAGCCTGGCCAACCTGGTGAAACACCATGTCTTCTAAAAACACAAAAATTAGCTGGACATGGTGGCTGGCGCCTGTAATCCCAGCTACTCAGGAGGCTGAGGCAGGAGAATCACTTGAACCCAGGCGTCAGATGTTGCAGTGAGCCACAGTCACACCATTGCACACCAGTCTAGGTGACAAGAGCAAAACTCCATCTCAAAAAAAAAGAGAGATTTTTAGCTTAATATAATGGAAACCTTTTTAGAAACTGCAATGTTATTTACGAGATGGTCTTTTGAGAAATGCAGACAGAAGCCGTTTAGGACTTGTTGACAATATTGATGGGGAATTCGTGTACCAGGCCCAGTGGTGAATTCCAGGTTCTCTAGGTCTCTAGGGTTTCTTCTAATTCAAGAAGTCAAGTGAGACACCATAGCAGACAGCATGTCCAGGCAGGGTACCGAGCAAAGAGGATAATAAAAGGCAGCAAAACATCGGCCTTTGGTCCTGGCTCCATGTAGGCCCAATGTCCAAGAATAGAAGAGCTGGACCCCCCATGATACATCCTTGGTCATGTTGGCCGTGTCTGGATAGGTCCCTGGACTTCCATGTCTTTCTTAAGGTTCCTGCTTTTGACTCTTTTGCTTCCTCTTTGGATTTCCAGCCAGTTTCTCACTCTCCTGTGCTTGAATCTTACTTCTGTTTTCTGTTCCTATCATCTTCTAGACTATTACTTATGATTTTTAAAAAACTGTATTTACTATTTTAAAATCAAGTTAACATTAGTAAAATGTTTTAGCAATGCTCTGGGTTTCTACATTTTTACTTTTCTGGGGAAGCAGAGAGGTATCTTACATATGGTTAGAGATATTTCTTAGTTTCCCTTTTGATTTTTGTTTTTAACAAATGAGCAAGCCCCAGGTTGATTATCATAAGAATTATTTTTACCTACAGGAGAGAAAGGGAACCATATTCAACCACTAATATTGACTTAGCTTGATTTTTAAGCTAATCATTAGCACCATTAATTCATTTAACAAATATTGAACTCTGATTTACAGTAATTTACTCTGCTGAATGTTATGGAGAATGAGAGTGTGCATATTGCATGTTAATGATATTGCCTGGCATTTAGTAGGTGCTCAATTAGTGTTAGTACATCTGGCTGTTGATGATAGCAAAAATGATGAAAATGGCATGCATATCACTAATTAAGTCTACTTTCTATATTATAATATTTGGAAGTTATAGGAGATTAGCAAACAGGCTACAAAATAACAAATAAGGTATATTAAAAGTAAGAGTTCAATATCAAATGCTAGTGAAAAAGGCATTTTAAAATATGACTAGGAGTCCCCCAATTTGAACTTTCACTTCCCTTAAAGTAACCTCAGCAGAATCCAAATCCTTAAACTTGATGTGGGTGGACAGCTGGTGCACAGAGGAGCTAGGGGCACAGTTGAGCTGGAAAGGCTGTTAACTGAAGGATCCTAAGACTGCCTAACTAAGGGGAAGAGATCTAGGGAGCTGGAAGGTGGGAAATAATTCAATTATTCTTTACCAAAGGGCAAAGGCAAGGATATGAAAGTAAATGAGTATTTTGTTCAGATAGAGAAATAGTGGATTAAAATATAGTGAATGCAACAAAGGAATTTCAAATGACTGAGTCCTGGGATGAGGAGCATGTGATGGAGCATGCCTATTGGGCAGACTAGTGTGCTCTGCTAGAGAAAAGTTGCACTTCAAAGATGTGGCCACTGTCTGGAGGTATGTATTTTAAACAATTATATCCATATCAGTCCAACCGCCATGTTTAATCTCAGGAATCTGCAGAAATTTATCCGTGGTATTGGAATCAATAAGACCTGGAAATTAAGAGCATGAGACTGAAATAGCTATGAAAACTTTTAGCTGAAGTGGTGACTCCATCAGCTTCCTTACGTGCTGGCAAGATAGTGTTAGAAAAACATCTTTGTTTTTCTTTCTGTTCTCAAAAAATGAGCTGACACAATCTGGATGGAATGTGTCATTAAGGCCATTAGCAGATTGCCAAGCCCTCCAATAATGAATTACAGCCATCAAGCTGTGGCATTATAGAAGTGAGGGTTAATCATGGTGTCACTGGTATCCACAGAGTTCACAATTTTAGATTTTGTGCAAATGGAAAATTGTAATCTTCAGCTGCCTTTTGCCAGGCTACTAAATGGCAGCAGAGTCTAATGTGACAGATATATTACTGGTGAAAAGCCTGTTTACCTGAGACAAACAGGGCTTATTTTTCAAGACAGTATTTGAAGAGTGCACAGAAGTCCTTGGGAGAGGAATATTCTGGAGGATGGATATGCTCACATGCCCCTGTTGCATTTGTTTTCTCCATGTAACGTCTGTGTGATGTGATGGTAAATTCAGATTATCTGTTCCAATAGACACGTGCGATTTAGCACTCAACATGATCCATTGCTATTCCATGCTTTGCTTTCTTTGGGTTCCTTTAAATTACCGAAGTCTCTCATATGTGAGCTGCTTTGACCGGTTTTCATTTTAGGAATGAGAAGAAAGCATCTCTTCCCAAAAAATTAGGAAAATTCCACCATTAGTTATATATTTAATTTGCTTCAAATAGCATGTGAAAAGAAGCAGTGATCTAGGTAAAAGAATGGGCTGAATCTGCTAGAGGTGCTTACTATGAGTTTTTAACTGAATTCCTTTACTCTAATTCCTTTGTGAGATCAGATATCGTTAAAGAATGTTTGATTAGGTGCTAAGAAAGTGAGAAAAAAACAGCTCATTTATGACAGAGAGAGGAGGCCCTGGTGTGTTGCCATAAATGAGTAGCATCTTGGATAAACGCAAATGTCTGGAGATCCAGAGGAGGGTTTAGATTAGCAGAAAATGAATGTGCAAAAGGGTTTGAAAATATTTCAGACTTTATGAATCAGCTGAGGCTACTCTGCATGATCTAACTTCTTTGAAAATAAACACACTGATCAAGGGGATCAAATTGGTAAATTCAGATTTAATGGATTAAAACTGAAAAACTAAGTTACAGCAACTGCCCAGAATCTTGCATATCCTTGTCAATTTATGATATTTACTCAGCTATATTGATTTCAAGACAAAAATATATCTTTCAAATTGTGTCTACATAAAATATCAGGGTCAATGTAGAAATGTAGAAGAACAGAACCACTCACGGGGTAGTACTGTTCACCAGGCCTTTATTTTTATTTGTTTTTTTTGTTTGTTTGTTTGTTTTTTCTTTTTTTTTTTGAAAAGATCTCACTCTGTCACCCAGGCTGGAGTGCAGTGGCATGATCATGGCTCACCGAAGCTTCGATCTCCTGGGACCCAACCATCCACCCCACTCAGCCTCCTAAGTAGCTGAGACTATAGGCGTGTGCCACCAAGCCCAGCTATTTTTTGGTTTTTGATTATTTTTGTTTTGTTTTTATGGAGGGACAGGGCTTTGCCATTTTGCTCAAGCTGGTCTCGAAGTCCTGGGCTCAAATGATTCACCTGCCTTTGCCTCCCAAAGTGTTGGGATTACAGATGTAAGCATTGCACCCAGCCCCACTAGGTTCTTTATCTTGTGATTGAGTTGAATTTTTACTACAGTTCTCTGAGATAACACAAAGACTTATTTTATGATGCAGCAAATTCTGCTTTAAAGGGTATAAAAGAAACTGTCTGAGGCCATGTGACTCTTAAGTGAGGAATTCTGCATTCGGAACTCTGTGGGGACTCCAGACCCCATACTTCCCGTAGACTATCCTACCCTCTGGTAAAGGTACATGCGTTGAATGAATGCAGACCATTCAAGGGATTTGGTTGTGGTATGACAGGGGCAGTAGAAAACTTGATCTGTGGATGTGGGAAATGGTTTAGAAGTTTATTTTGGAAGTGTATGGTCAATATTCTTTTGAATTGCCTGTAAATGTTTCTGCACTCAAAATGACAGGATAGAGAGATCTAATTACCCATCTATCTCCTGATAAGCCATTGAAGAAAATTTTATCAACAAAAGTCTGTGTATTTCATCTTTGCTGAAGGGCACATTAAAAAAAAAATCTTCATTTAATCATCTCATTGGTAAATCTCAGAAATCTTATAATGTATAAATTTTCACCTTGAAGAGTTTCTTTTTTTCATTCATTTTTTGACTTTATAAGAGAATCAGAATCTCTTTGACACCTTTCACAGAACATTGCAGATGAATAAAAGGGTGGTGATTGAGTTATTTTAGTGCTGAGGAAAGAGTGTGGGCTTTCAAGTCAGACAAGCCCATGATCAAGCATAAATGCGTATTCTGAGCTATAAAATGAAGACAACAATACCTCTCATAGGGTGGTGATGAAAATTAAATGAGATCATGAGTACTAAAAATATTTAGTTCAATAATTTGAACAACTAAGTAGTCCCTCCTTATCCATGGCTTCGCTTTACAGTTTTAGTTCCCCAAGGTCAACCACAGTCCAAAAATATTAAGTGGACAATTCCAGACATACATCATTTATGAGCTTTAAATTGTGCACTGTTCTGAATAGTGTGATGAAATCTCACACCATTATGCTTTGTCCCCTTTGTCCAGCACATCCACGTCATCCATGCTACCAGCCCACCAGTCACTTAGTAGCCCTTTCAGTTATCAGATCAACTGTCACAGTAGCACAGTGCTAGTGTTCAAGTAACCCTTATTTTACTTAATGTAAAATAAAAAGTGCAAGATCGGTGATGCTGGCAATTTGGACCTGCCAAAGAGAAACTGCAAAGTGCTTCCTTTAAGTGGAAAGGTAAAACTTCTGGACTTAATAAGCAGAGAAAAAATTATATGCTGACATTGCTAACATCTATGGTAAGAATGAATCTTCTAAGTGAACTTCTGAAGAAGGCCAAAGAAATTCCTGCTGATTTTGCTGTCACACATCAAACTGCAAAAGTTGCAAAAGTTATGGCTACAATACATGATAAGAGCTTAATTAAGATGGAAAAGGCATTGCATTTGTGAGTAGAAGACATGAACAGAAATGTATTTCAAACGACAGCAATCAGGTTCAGTACCGTTCATGGTTTCCGGCATCCACAAGGGGCTGAGGATAAAAGGGGACCACTGTAGTAAGTGCTCAGTAAATGCTGGCCACAAAATCATTATCATTATTATTGATATAATCACGCTTGAGAAAATCAATTATCCTCTTCAGGCCTCAGATTCCAATCTTTTAAATTGAGGTTTAAATGAGAATGCATATGTGAAGCATTTGCCTTACAACACAAAGCCTTAGTAAATGTAAGTGACTCTTCTCCATCCATTTTCATCCAGACAGGACTTTGTTGCCAACTAATTGCCCTGCTAGGCTTGAGAATGCAGACGGTCAAAACTGATGCTATTTTCAGAACCCAGAATTTCAACATAGCCTGCCTGGGAAGGTACACAATCTCAAATTTACCTTCCCTCACTACAGAAGTTCCCAATTTTGGAAACTTTGACCCATACTTTATCTAATTAGATATCAATTAGTTTTCTGCTATAGCAAATGTACTACTGGGGGTTAGAGCATCCCAAGTATATTGAAGTCAATCGTGTAGCTTTCATCAGCTTCCCTTGGAACTGATTTTTAGTCAGTGCTGTTCAAATGCATTGCCAACACAAATCCCCTGATGCTCTTGTGAAAAATGAAGCTTTAGCTTTAGGACGTTGGGGAAGAGGCTGGAGTTTCTGAATTTCTAAGGTCTCAGTTGATGGCAACGCTGCAAGACCACCCTTTGAGTGGTTAGAGTCTTGGGTCCTTGCTAACATTGTAGTAGATAATGAGCCCACACCCTAGTTAGACTGCAGCTTCGACCAGCAGATACCATCAGACATTCCTTTGAAGTCACATGTCTTCCACTGTCAGCTTTGTGTCTCGTATTTCAGCACACTTTCATTTAAACGTGAATGCACTTAGAGTAAAAACACTCACTGCTTCTCAAATAAATCCCTTTAATCTTGTCTCTGCTGCTTTTGTCCATCTGTTTCTTTCTTTAATTTTTTTTTTCATTTTTGTACCCTTCCCCTTTGTCAGATTTGCAAATTCCTACTCATCCTTCCCGACCCAGCTCAAATATCTCCTCCTCCCTTTCGAAACTGGTTTGAAGGGGAGGTGTGTTATTGCCAGATCATGAGACTCTGGGAGGAAATCATCTGAAAGGTGGGAAGGTGTATGGAGGATGGAAGCAGACACATCAGTTAAGAGGCTAATGTATTAGAGCATGAAAGAGTTGATGTGATCTTGAATCTAGGATGATACCCACGGAAGTATTCCTGATGAGCTTATGACTTGGTCAAATTGACTAAGCAACCTAAGACTCTGGGCCTTTGTAAAATTGCAGAGATGGTTCTACAATCTCTAAATTCCCTTTTAGATTAAATATTCTGAATTTGGTGGGCCTTAATCAAATGCGCACAGGCCTGTTCCACGGACTTAGTTTGATCAATACATTTTAATATATCACTTCTATTGCTAAAATCTTTATTCTCAAATTTTTCCATCACAGTTTTTTTCTGAAATATCAACTGAGAATGAGGGGAAAAGGGTGCTTTAGGAGATTTTATCTAATTTTATTAATAAATTTTATGGAGATTTCTTATGAACATTTAGGAAATAGTAGAACTTTAGGTCGGGTACAGTGGCTCATGCCCATAATCCCAGCACTTTGGGAGGCCATGGCAGGTGAATGACGAGGTCAGGAGTCCGAGGCCAGCCTGACCAACATGGTGAATCCTCGTCTTTACTAAAAATACAAAATTTAGCTGAATGTGGTGGCACGTTCCCATAGTCTCAACTACTCGGGAGGCTGAGGCAGGAGAATTGCTTGAACCCCGGAGGCAGAGGTTGCAGTGAGCCAAGATTGTGCCACTGGAGTGCCAGCCTGGGTGATAGAGCAAGACTCTGTCCCAAAAAAACAAAAAACAAGAAATAGTACCTTATTCATCCTATTCTACTGCTACAGAAGCACTTATTTACAGAGAGATCAAGTCCTTTCATGTCAGAAGGCAAGTGACACCTCAGGGAAACATCAGCTATGGCTTTAAGCAGATATGCATGTCAACGAGGTTTGAGTTCCTCATGTGCCTCATTGACAGTTCCTGTTATAAACATGACTTATAGGTATTTTCAACAATGGCGATAACAATTGAGGCCTGGAATTATGCCCGGTTGTCTGAATACTCAGGTAAAGACAGCATTATTTTCTATATATTTTATTTGTGATCAAGTTCTATGATTGCCTTTCTACTTAGTTTATGCTGTTTTTATAAAAATGTACACTAAAGACAAAAATCCTGACCTCATTCACACATCGCATATTAGCAGAGCATGGCAAGTTATTGGGTAATGAGCTAGGCTTCTCCTCAGGGACCTCCAATTAATATCAAAAGTGAAGCTAAAGTTTGCCCCACTTAGACCCAACCTATGATTAGTTAAGGCTTTTCAAGTATTTCTCTCTTAAAAGACACTGATTTGAGGATGTTGTTTTACATTTCTAAGATGCATCTAGGAGTTGTCATGTACCCTTAGTACCTAAATCCGGAGTGGCTTATCAGGAGGAAAAAAGAGAATAATATAGGAGTCATAACCAGATGTCTAGAGAAGATGATGTAGATGACAGTCTGATGGGGGAACTGGAATTAGTGCATGATATTTAGGTAAGTCTCATGTTCCTCTGCAGTTTGGATCATAATTGTGTCTGAAAGATCTTGTTGTAGACGTCAGATAGGCCCCATCTGCATATAACATTTCCCATTCCTATTTGTCCTACATGTAAATCATTTTATTTTTGAAGCATGTCTACTCATTTTCTACGTAGACTTGAAAGACTCATACTATATTTTATTTCTACTGTTTCCTGCTTTAATGTGATGGAATTACAGCTTTCCACACATTGTTTGCTGCCAAGATCCTAATTGGTTGTTGGACGTAAATGTCATGGAAGAAAGTCACCATCCCAACATGAGTTTTAGCCTCTTGCTTTTCCAAATGTTTGCAATATCTTTCCAACAATTTCTTTCCCTCTAATCATGTTCTGCTTATAAATGAGACATCTGTCAAAGTACATAAAAAGACAAATGTTATAAAAATGAAATGACATCTAATTTTTGACTTATTTAGGGGGCATCTTGACTTACTTGTTTTCATTACACTTGAAATATAACACTTATTACATGTTCAATAACATCAGTTTGAACAACTAAAGTTGCAAGCACTCAGTAAGGGGAACTGACAATCATGAATACCTACTTTGTGCCTGGGGATTTACTAACATTATTTCATTACCTCACAACAGGATGAGTAGAGTGTTATTACCCATGTCCACCCATGTAAAGCTGAGAGGCCTCCATGAGTCTGGAATACGTAATTACATGAATCAGAGCTAGGATGTGAACACACATCCGTGGGACTACGATGTAATTTCCTTTCTTGCTGGAATTTAAAATGTGATCCAAGGCCAGCAACATCAGCATCATCTGGGAGCTTGTTAGAGACACAGAATCTCAAGTGCCACCCCAGACCAAACTGCATCAGAATCTTTATTTTATTAATAATAAGCTCCCTTGATTAATCCTGTGCATGTTAAGGAGTGAGAAATACAGATTTATACATCATGCCTCCAAAGCATGCTTCTTTTTCCCTTTTTTCCTGTTTCCTGTCTTCTCTTATTAACTACAAAGACAGTCATGTGGCATATTTTTAAATAAATTTATTTCTTTCATTTTTTTCATAAATCACATCTAATTTTCATTGGGACAGTCCAGGGACTACCAATACTATTCCTTGTTTACAAATTCTTTTTCTTTCTTTACATAAATAGTCTCCTCTCACAGTTTTTTTCCTTCTTCATCTTTCTCAACATCTGCAAAATGTTTCTCCAATAAATTGACTGCCATTATTGCAAGTGGGTAGATGTATCCGATATTACCTTTTTTGTGTTGTGAATGAGAAACACTTAGGTTAATTCATAGGTTCTTCACTTATTTTCTCTCATTTTTCATGTATCTTGAGTAATTGCTCTTCTATATGCCCCTCGAACATGGTAATTTCTACATAGGTAGTAAAAAAGTAGCACAATATTCAAGTGGCTATTTTGAATAAGCACCTTAGCGTTTCCCCTTTCATTTTTAATCGTTTGTAGCTTATAAATACAGTTTTTATTTACACTGTGTATCACGCAGTTAAATCTGCATGAGACGTTGAGATCGCGTTACTAAATGTTCCAGAAATCAAATACTCAAAATCACTTAAATTCAATAAAGAACTTGGCTAATTTCAGTTTGCTACTACAAATCACTTATAATTTTTGGTCATTGATGACATTACGTAATTAAACACATAGACACACATTTTTCTTTTAATTTTGGGATATTCTTATAAATGTGTGAAATCTTTCATAGATGATTATATATGTGGTTTACTTTTTTAAAATAGCCTTAGAATGAGAAAAATCCAATTAAACTTTTATTTTTTAGAAATACTTCATTAGCTTTTTCTGCAATGACAAAGCTTTTACCTATTTATGATTAATAGAACTACCCATGCTTCATGTTTTAAATGCAACCCAGAATTTAGGCAACTAAAGTCATCTCAAAATTATGAATTTATTTCTTAAATAGATATTTATTTATTGTTTTTTCACCTCTCCTTGGATAAAATGATAAAACAATGTATGGCCCCTGTCATAATGTTGTGATGAAACCCACATATAAACACTAAAATTACATGAATTTTTACTAAAATTATGTGAATTACATGTATTGGAGTCTGTGCAATAGTGTTACCTGTTCACAGAATAGGTGCAATTTTGCTTGAGCCTTGAGGAATAATGGCAGATAAATGGGCTTAGTACTGAAGGCAAAGAAATGAGGAATGCTGATATATGCTGTAGCAGTGACTGAGAGGAAGCGATGGTGGGATATGGAGCTGGACAGAGGGCCAGGGCCAGTTCAAGACAACACATGCGCCGTGCAAAGAAGGGAACAGACATGAGAAGCCATTAAAGAGCTCCCTCTCATATTATCCAGTATATATTTAGTACTTGCCATTTGCCAATGATGGGTGCTAGTGACTATGTTTGTAATTCAGTTGTGTACATAAAGGAGAAAAAAAAAGTTGAGTCTCAGGGCATATCACACAAAGCAGAAGATGTGGGATTTGAACAAAAGATCCACAGTTTTCAACACTCATTCTTCTTTATAATCATAAAGTAGGTCATTTATACAAAATATATGTGTTATATTTATAAAATGTGAAAAAAGAAACGTTGGTAGTTCCATCTACCCCATTTAAAAAATGTGAACCTAATAACACCATTGAGACCAGTCTTGTGCTCCTCTGAGATGTAAATTACTTTCCTCAGCATTCCTGAGTTTGTACCTATGTCACCATAATATATTATATCTTATCATACAGAAACTTATTTAAATAGTTTAATACGTAATGTATATTTTGGTAATTTTTAAGAAATTCAACCTTATGTTCGTGAGATTTGTCCTTATTGATTAATATGGCCATAGAGAATTTACTTTCAGGGTTCATTTATGTGTCAACCTCATAACTGCCATTTCTTGTTTCTAGATTTTGCTTTACTATCAATGATGCTAGAGAAATGCTATGTAAGAAATATTCATCTTTAATTTTGTAAGAGATAATCCTAAGTAGTTTTCCATTTTTTTCAGTGATTTGCACTCCCATCCTCAGAATCTGCTTTCCATGACCTTGTCAATAAATACTTCATTACTTTTTTAAAATTTAAGTTAATCTAATGGGTTGTAAAGGCATTTCAACAATCCAATTTCTAGACAGGTTTCTTATAACTTGTTGATTTTTATATTTCTGCTCTTGTGAAAAGATCACTCCTGATTTGAAAGTTTTTTTTTTTTTTCAATTGATATTTATAGGATAGGTATTTTAAAAAATATATTCTGGATACTAATTCTTTTGCCAATTATGTGTTTTATAAATTACTTCCAATTTTATGGCTTGCCCTATGATCCTGATAGGCAGAGGCTCTTGATTATAGTACAGTTAAAGATATCAGCCCATCCTTACTCTTTGCGTGCTTCGTGTCTTGTTTAAAAGTAGCCCTAACCTAAGGTTATGGATGTGTATTGATCTATTTTCTTTGAAAAGTTTTAAATATCTGCTTTTTGTATTTAAGTATAAAATCTGTTTGGGATTGACATTTGTGAATGAGTGAGGAGTGGATCTCCAGTGCTGTTTTTTTTCTATGTGAATGTTTTTGAAGAGTTTTAGGCTAAGATGTTACACTAGGTACATTTTTGCTTCAAAATGGACTTGATTAGTACGTGACTAAAGACAGAGATGAGTAAAGAAGCAACTGCAGGCCGGGTGCAGTGGCTCATGCCTGTAATTCCAGCACTTTGGGAGGCCAAGGTCGGCGGATCACCTGAGGTCAGGAGTTCGAGACCAGCCTGGACAATGTGGTGAAACCCCGTCTCTACTAAAAATACAAAAATTAGCTAGGTGTGTTGGCAGGCACCTGTAATCCCAGCCACTTGGGAGGCTGAGTCAGGAGAATCGCTTGAACCTGGGAGGCAGAGGTTGCAGTGAGCAGAGATTGTACCATTGTACTCCAGCTCCTTCTCAAAAAAAAACAAAAAAAAAAAAACAAACAAAAAAAAAACAGAAGCGACTGCAATAGTCCAAGCTAGTGAAGCTGAGGGTGTGAATTAGGACATTGGCAATCGGAAGAATGGGGAGACATACAAGATATTAACAGTTAAAAGCCACTATATATAGGACTTGGTATCTAATTTTAATGGGTATATAATACATTTTTGACTTTAATTGCTTGTGAATTTTCAGAATAAAATATATTACTGCCCAACTGTGGAGAGGAGTCCGTGTGTGTCCTTTAGTTGCGATGTTCCTTTAGTCATTTGCAGGGTCTCTTCCTTCATTTCCTTCAAATCTCCACTGAAATTCACATTTTCACTGGGGGCTCCCTTGAGTCTCCTTTGCAAAATAGCAGTGTCTGTCTCCCAAGCGTATATACATACAAATGTCTGGCAATGCATGCCTGCCTAGCTCCTTACCATGATGTATGTTGTGCATATGACTTATAACCATCTTCACATGATTAGTTTTGTAGTGTTTATATTTTCACTAGATAGCAAACTCTATGAAGGAAGCAGCTTCACCTATTTGTTCACCATCAAATCACCAGAGCCCACACCTGTGTCTATTGAATACTCATTGAATAAACAAAAGGGCAGAAAGAACTTGTATGTCAGTGATGTGCATTCCCTTGTTAGAAAGAGAGGCTTGTTGCGACCTTCTAAAGTTTTTGCAGTTTTAACCAGCTTTTGTTTCTCCTGCAATGGTGAAATTCTGGGGAGATAACAGTGATCCATTTAGCTTAGAGTTACCTTGCTATCAGATCCTGTTGTAACACTTACAGAACAAGTGAAGAATAAAGGTGACAAGCAGTAGGAAACATTGGGAATACACCAATTTGGGCTACACATACCGAGGTTAGCCCATTCATCATTTTATTCCACATTGACAGGAAAAGCAATGACCTCTAAATTAATTAAATCCTTAGCGATAAGCAAAATAAAACTGTGAACATTAATAGGCCCATATTTCAACACCTGCCTGGGTTTAAGCAAGCTGTTCCTGTTCAATTGCCTCCCTTCTTTGCCATGGAGCTGCATTCACCAGCAGTCCTCCAGGGGGCGGGCTTTGAAATTTCCAGAGTTAAATTGCCTGGTCTGTCTTAATCCATGCTTCAGGGAAGAAACCATGATAGTTTGTTGAATAAACATGTAAAACACTTTGTGGACTGTATCCTACAATCTTTGGTCATACCAGAGCTTGGCAAGTATGTTATCTTCAAGCCACACTTGAGAGACAGAGACTTAAAGAGCTGTCAGCTGGCTTCCGTGTTGGTATGAAGCCTGATATCTCAGTTGAGTTAAATGACTCCCAGCAACCAAGTACATGACTCCTCTAGACCAAGTTTTCTCAAACGTTAATGTATATGTGAATTACGTGGGGATCTTGTTGAAAGGTAGATTCACTATGTCTGGGTGGGAATCTCAGATCCTCCATTTCTCACAGGCTACTCTGAGTTGATGCTGATATTCCCTGCACCATCCTTTGAGAAACAAGGCACCTAGACTTCTGTTCAAAACGCTGAAAATTAACAACCCACATTTAAAGATATGTGGTTTGTTTTGCTTTTCTGTTTTGTTTTTCTTTGAGGCAAATTACCAAAACAAACCAAAAAATAAAGGTATTTTGGCTCAAGAAAAAAAATCTACTTTCAAATTTATATTTTCATATGAAATAAAATGTTAAGCCTAGTTATTTTTCTTTTAATCCTAGGTGAGTTAAAAAAGAAATAGTGCTTCTATTAACTAGACATAATTATAGTAAAATGTAGGTGAAATAAAAATAAGATATGGAAAAAAGAATCAATACTACTAAAAACCGAAAAAAAAAAAAGATGAATTTAAAAAGCATACTCAGGATGCAGAAGCAACCTCTCGGAAGGTAAAAATTAGCATAACAGTTATGAATGACAGAAAACTCAGGACCAAGGGAATATTGAGAAAGCTGGCTTATCACACTCAAGTAAAATTACTCAGTAGAAACTAACATGTAGACATTTTCTGATAAGGTTTGAAACCTCAAAGCAAAAGTTAGATGTTTTATCTTACAAAGTACAAAAAAATAGATTTCAAAGAAGAGAACCAAACAAGATTTGAATTTCTTCTCTGCAATAGTCAAAGCCAGAAAGCAATAAAGAAACATCTATAAGAGTGTTAGAAAAATCAAATGTGAACCAAAATTGTACATCTTGACATGTTGTCCTTAAATGTAATGACAACAGAAAGACGTTTTCAGTCATGCAGTAACTCAAGAAATTTATCAGAAAGCATCAATCTTTGAAACCTGTGCTCATATCACTCAAGGCAGACCACAGCATGTCCTAGATCTGAAATGTGTAAGTGTTTGGATGAGTTAATCAAGTTAAAGTAAAAAAAGATACAAAGTACATTATTCATACCTCTATTTTTGTTTTTTTGTTTTTTGTTTTTTTGAGACAGGGTCTCACTCTGTTGCCTGGCTGTAAGTGGCACAATCTCAGCTCACTACAACCTCTGCCTTCCAGGTTCAAGTGATTCTCCTGCCTCAGCCTGCTGAATAGCTGGGATTATAGGCATCCACCTTCACAGCTGACTAATTTTTGTATTTTTAGTAGAGATGGGGTTTCACCATGTTGGCCAGGCTGGTCTTGAACTTCTGACCTCAAGTGATCCGCCCACCTCAGCCTCCAAAGTGGTGGAATTACAGACGTGAGCCACCATGACCAGCCTATACCTTTTAAAATAAGACTCAGCATATTGCCTTATAACATTGTAGTTGCTTCTATATGAGACTTTTCCTCCAGAGCATGGTAATCTCAAGCACAAAGATCTTTTTTTTTTACACTTTTATACCTTTATTTGCATTATCTACAATATGCTCAGAAAATGTTTATTATTTAAATGGGTTGTCTTTTGTGACACAATCTCATTTATATTCATTCTCTTAACTCCTAGATCTGATCACATTTCAGACTTTTGTGGCAGAGACCATAAAAATCATTGACAAGTCAAATTTAGAGATTGTGTATGGAAGCAGTCGTTTCCAAACCCAATTTTAATTTTTAAAGTAACTGAGGGCCCAAAGCTCTGTCTGAAGCATGACTTGGAATGTGTGTACACACAGGTCTTGAGAGGACTATGCAAAACAGCAGCTGGCCTGGCGAGTGACCCCTCAGTCCTAGATTCAAGGAGCAACAGGGCTGCTACTTAGAAGTTACTTGTACTCTGTGTAGTACATGGTTCACTCCTAGGAATGCTCTTCTTTTCATTGCTAATCATTGTTCACCATCATCTTTGCAGGCTTTATCAGGTTCTCCTTTGATGTAATTTGCAGTATAATCGAATTGCAGCAGATGAAAGCATTTCCTCTCAAGCTCTATGACTCATAACCAAGTGGTTTTCAATTATGTCAGCATGTAGCTTTCTGAACAGCTCTTTTCATTGACCACTATTTGTATACATTATTGAGTTAACTTTGGCAAACATACCAATTCATAAACTACTGTGGATTCTAATGAAACTAAAAATGATCATTAATTTACATTGAAGAGTAGAACAGGGTAAGTGTTTAGAGATTTGCCTAGGCTTAATTTAATAAATAATATTAATCACTATCATTACTAGTAAATGCTAATGCACATTCTAAAACCCAGAGGCCACATGGGGCTTCTCCCCTAAGATTACCACTGATGAGGAAGCCTGGGGAGCCAGGTTTATGATATGGGAAATTTCTTAATCCTTATGTTAAATAATTTAGTGTTCTCTCATCCTCTCATGATGTCTCTATAGTAGAAAGGCCTACAGCTACTTCTGACCCATGAGAAAACATTTCATCCTGTAAAGCCTAAGAGAGAATTTTTTTTTT
Source organism: Sapajus apella (assembly GCF_009761245.1). NCBI lineage: Eukaryota > Metazoa > Chordata > Mammalia > Primates > Cebidae > Sapajus > Sapajus apella. The sequence goes on from NW_022437047.1 coordinate 5,238,079, forward strand.
TTTTTTTTAGTTTTAGGACAGAGAAGTTAGAATTTTACTCTTTTATTTTCATTTTCTAATAACCAACAATTTCATATGTATTTTCTTTGTAATTTACAAAGCACTTTTATGAATATCATCTTACTTAATTCTCAGCACTAAGCCCGTTTGAGTCACTGTGAACTCTCTTGCACACTGGCGTGTTTGGCAGTCTGCTAAGCACTTTATGTGAGGGGCTTCCTTTCATTCTCACAACTCTCTGGTGTGCCATCTAAGCCTGTATCCATTTTACGGAGAAGGAAAGTGCAGTAGAGAAAGTTTGCATAGACTTCTGGAGATCACAAAGCTACTCAATGCTGTAGCAGAAGTCCAAACCCACCATGCTGATCTGCTTCTAGAAAAATGTTCCCATGGTCATTTCTTTGAAAGTGTGCATTACGGTTATCACGGTCCTCCTGATTTAATGAAGTATCTTCCAAAACCCATGTTAGTGATATCTTGGCTTGGGTCATCTTGTCCTAGGAAATGATTTTTTAAAATTTGCTATGGCATCCTGACAAATGTTCATTGTGCCTTTTCCAGAGTTTCTATAAAACGCTCAGGCACTTTTTGCATTTATTTTCTATTCCAGTTAAACTCAGGACCTCCCTTGCATCTCACCTGGCGCAACTGCTCTTTATTCTTTGGCTCAGATGTGGGACCTGGCCCCAGCTCATTGATTTCCCCACCGTTTGTCAAATGAATAGCAGAGCTTTGGGGAAATGTAGGAGGTCTTTCCTTAAACTCTTACAGCAAATATCATTACAGATTAGACACTTTTCTTTTTTTAAATTTTGTGTGTCTACTACCTAAATTTCAACCAAAATTTTCTCTACTTGATCTTTCTCTTAAGCTCTCTTCCCCCATATGGCTAGAACCCTTCTCTTTTCTCTCCTGATGTCGTGAACTTATAAATTCCCTTTGGTCTAGAAATCTCAATATTCTCATTGTGACATGTGGCTGTCACAGGATCCTCCAGGTGTCACTTCACCAGCTGGAAACCTCTGTGGTCAGTGGTGCCTTCTGCCTAAGTATTGCTAACACCTGCTGGGCTCATTCTGTCCACTTGGCCTGGCAGGCTGTGCCATGCTACTGGCCTAGATCCTACACCTGCTAAGGGTGGTCCAGGTGTGGAGCAGTGAGGAGTGTGTGGGCGAGCAAGCTCAGGGTCCAGCCACTGTGCATAGCAAGGGATGCTGGCTGCTTTGGCAGGATGGGCAGCTCCAGGTGCTAGCACAGGTCCCAGCTCTGTGTGAGGATGTGGCTGGACCAGATGTACTGCACAAAGCTTCTGCTGTGGTCATCTACATCTGGACGAGGGGAACATGGTGTTGCCTGGAAGATTGGAGACACCAGGAACCACAGAGCCCCAAAGAGGGTGTCATAGCCCTGGCTCAGAGATCCCCTAGGTCTGGGTTACCTGAAGGGCCACAGTTCTTCTCTCCTTGTAGCCCACAACATGGCAAGTGGGAAGTGGGGTGTTTCAGCCATGTTTGTGTTACAGCTCTTTCAGTCACACCATTTGGCAGATCCTGAGTTCTTGTCCTACATCCAAGAAGAATGAGGTATGCGGACAACTGGTGGGTGAGTAAGGTGAAGAGGAGCTTCATTGAGCAAAAGAACAGCTCTCAGGAGACCTGAAGTGGGTAGCTCCCTTCCACAAGCAGGTCACACCGATGAATGTCTAGCTTTCAGTGAAGAAGAGACCCAGAGCATGTAGCTCCTTTCCACAGACAGGTTGTCTTGACGTCTTTCTGTGAGTCTGGCTGAGTCCAGGGTTTTTCTGGGCTTCTGAATTGGTCCATGGGCAGCCATGGGTGGGCCTGGAAAAAGCATCATAGGTTCTCACTCCTGGCGGTGGACTTCAGCTGGAACTGACAGCTCGGCCTCCATGCTCAGGCTATCCTTGACCTGATGGTGGGGCTTCACTCCTTCCCACACAAGAACCTGTGTGCCTCCTACTTCCTCAGTCATGTTGTCCGTGGTGCCCAGGCTGCTCAAGTGAAGGGGCACATGCAGGCCCACACTGAGCTACCCCCAACTCAGAAGGAGGTGGTGCTCTCACCTTTTCCAGGCTCCACCAGGCCCAACAGAGGACCCAGCCCCAGCTGTGACTCTCCTGCTATAGCTGGCATCCTGGCACCCAGCTGTAGATGGGCTGCCACTGCTATTAGATACATGTAATATCTTTGTTGCAGTCCTCATTCTCCCAGACCATCCCTGAGAGTGTTCTACTTTGCATGGAGGAATATGTGGGTATTTTCATAAATCAGGAGCCCTCTTCTAGAAAGTGACAAAGCATTTTCCTGAATGAAAATGTACTTATCTATGGAGTAGAAGAAATTGTATCAGTTTTTGTTTGAAATTCTAAATGATCTTTCCTTTTCCATGCTGCTGAAAAGACTGCCCCAGTTTCCAGTCTTGGATTGTGCATTGGTCTCTTCCGCTCTAATTCAGCAATTCTACTACTGGCTTTCCAAGTAACAGCCCATTCTGTATCATGGTGGCCTTTGGGACATTTTGGTTCCTGAAGTGCCTTTCTTCCAGGACCTCAATGAATCTCTCAAGCTACAGATTTCAATAGCAGAGTTACCATTTAATAGCATAGAAAACGGAAGTCCACCAATATTAAATAAATTGCTGAAAGTAAAATGGTGTCTGAGCTAGAAGTAAAAACCTGACATGGTAGACTTTTTCTATATTTTAAGCCTCAAAAATGCAAATTGCCATTTCATATAAATCACATTTCTTAGAGTTCTGTGGCCTATTTCCAAGCATTTGTGTCTTATTGGTTCTTTTTCTTTTTTGCATACACTTTCTTTGTTTGCTTATCTTACTTCTACTTCTGGTTATTACGTCCACATTGGTCCAAGTTTGATTCAGGTAAGTGTGCACTCTTGTCTCCGTGAAGAAGGACGGTGTATACGCCAAAACAATGAATGAAGATGGACTAAATGGATGAAAAGGGCTATCTTGGTAAGGAAGTTTGCCAGGATATTACACTAGAAGTTCAATGCAGCAGCCATTAAAAGGTCTGTTTCACTGGGGACTTCTCCACTGAACAGACATTAGAGCCTCTCTCCCTTGCTTCTTTTTGTACAGCAGCTTCCACGTGGTGGCTGCTGAATGCACAGAATAATGTGGCTAATCCATTGAAGACCCAGCTTGCTCAGGTTAGGAAGACAGAGCTGCATTACCAGGCAAAACGTAAGAACGATTTATGATGAATAAGTGTGATGCAGGAAGGGTTCTTGGCTTCGCTCAAGCCTGTGGTGGAAGAAAGCAGCTTTACTGAAGCAGCAGTGTGTATGGTTGATTGTCTGCTCCTTGCAGAGCAGGGATAGCCCATAGGAAGTGTGTGGTGAGTATCCATGTATGGGCGGTTGGCTAGCTGCTTTTATACTCACTATTAATTGTATGCAGATTAGGCAGTGGGTTATTTAGAAATCAGTAGAAAATGGGGTACAGCTAGTGCTCGACTTACGACCATGATTGGTTCCTACAGGCCGGTCATAACACGATTTGGTCATAAGAAGTAGGCTATATGCACTCGGAGATGGTAGTGTTGCCAGAAGCTGGTCCGCACTGTCATACGCCCAGCTGGGCAACGTTTGCGCTGCCAGATGCGGAGCAGTTGTGGCTAGCGATTGTGGTCATAAAGTCGAATGGTCGTAAGTTGCATAGGTCATAGGTTGATCAATACCTGTAGTAACTTTTGGGTGTTGCCATGGAAAGGGATGGTAACTTCTGAGTGTTCCCATGGCATTTGTAACTATCATGGCACAGGTGGGAGTGTGTTATGCTGATGGGCAGTGAGGGCAACTAGAGGTTGCTTTCTGTGCCACTTGCTGGCTGTGGCCAGTGTCCTGTTTGGTCTGGGAAACAAGCCCTGCAAGTCTCCTACTTCAGGAGGCTGTGGAAGAGTGCAACTAACTTCTCAGGAGGGATCAGACCATGGCAGGACAGGAGGGCTGTGGAAGGAAAAGCAGACAGGAGGAGATGGTTTTCTTCTTCTTTTAGAAAGAAAAAAGATTTTCTTTTAGACACCTGGGCCATCACTCTTCACTTGTTCTTTCTCAAGAACAGCCTGGACACTGAGACCAGAACCTGAGACCTTTCAATTTTAAGCTTGTTTTAGTGGATATGTTGTCCTGCCTGGGGGCGCGGAGAGGGGGGCGTCTTTATTTTTTTCTCTGCTTAAAGCTCTAAATTAAAATTCTCCAGCTTTTGTGACATATAAATTCCATGGCTGGACAGATCTGAGTGTTGCTATCAAGTTTCTGATTCTAATGAAGGGAGGACTTTACAGCATCTTCCACTGTCTCCCAACCCACCTCACCTCTTCCTGCTTCTCACTGACCCATCTGCCATTTAGAAAAACAGATTTTCTCAGCCCTGCTTTGTGCTGTAAATGTTAAATACATTTGATTGTCCATACAAATTTATTTGAAAGTCAATTTCTGCTTTGGACAGAAACTGTCATTGACCTGCTGTATCCACACACTATAATACTTTGAAAAGAAAAAAGTGGATATATTTTAATGATTTTAAAAAAAAATCCTAAGTAATCATGATAATGCCCTTAAGAAAGTTTTTAAAAACATAATTAGACATATTTTGTAACTGGGATCCTTCATACTGCCAAATGTTCAAGCTTTTCCTTGTTTGAAGCCACCATTCATTTTTTAATCATCATTAATGAAGAATTCTCTTCTCTTGAAACTAGGTTAGTTATTGTTTTCTCTCTGACTCAACTAATGCATTTGATATTCACAAGAACTAATTGTGAGATTTACAAAATTTTTGAGATTTTGTAAAATTGCGAGATTTACAAAATTGTGAGATTTTGCAAAGCCAGTGCTACATCAAGTATGCTGGAATAAGACTTGATGAGAAAAACATGAACATACATAAGCTGTCAAATAAATCATTCTGAATGATGTGGTAGAAAGTCTGGTGTTAGGCGACCTGAGAGGAATTTTAATTTACCCGTTTACTTATTCATCAAACATATATCAAGCACTGACCCTAAGAGAAGCAGCAAAGCCAGCTGCAGTCTCCCAGCAGTGTAACCTTGCACCAGTGACTATATCCTCTCTGATCCTTTGTTCCCCTAAATGTATCATGAGGGAAATAATACCCATTACAGCATAATATAATAATTGCTGAAACTATAATATTTATCAGAGGAACTTATGAGTATTTAATGAGGTGACATACTAAAATAGAGGAGACGACAGAGGTGGAAACATTTTAGAAGATCTAAAGTAATTCGTGTCATTTGTTCTAATAATGAAACGCCTATTACTCTGGGTCCTCTGCTGAATTCTGTAAGAAGGAGAAGGTCTTGTACGACCTTGTTGTGGGCTTTACATGCTTTGGCATTCAGTACAATGGAAAGAGTTAGAAAATAGAGCAGCATTGAAAGAGAATCCCCAAGCCTGGGTTTAGTACTGCAATTTGCAAATGAGGGCATTAGTGAAAAGCACCCTCCACGAACAAGAAGCAGAACTCGCAGTAGGCAGCAGTGCTATGGGAGGGCATTTTAGAGAGGGATACACAGCACTGAATCTTGAAAGATGGAGAAACTCAGTGAACACAGTCGGGTCCGGGAATGCACACAGAACATCCGTCTACTTACAGGATGGTTTCCGAGACTAATAAAGTGAGTGAAAAGCCTAACAACTAAAAATGAGGAGAGATTTGAATAGCAGAGAAGAATGGAATGATTATTCCTTGAAGGGAAATTGACATTTCACATCAGATGAATGACTTAGAATCTTGATTTGTCAGTTATACTTTCCACTGAAAAGCTACAAACTTTAACACTTAGCTGTCCCATCTGTGAATCTCTATGTCTCATTATTGCTGTGAGGATTAGGTGAAATAAATACATCACAGTGTCTGGCATATATTAAACTCCTAATAAACTTTCACTTTTACTTTTCTACTTTCCTTTTCCATCTCTTTATATTGGCAATGGGGCTTCTGGCCCTTAATTTAGAGTGGAAACACCCTATGATTTTCTCTCATCACTTTTTATGGCTTAGATATCCCTTATGTTTATATCATCTGCTTGCTAAATAGCCTGGGCTTCAAAATTATTATCCTCAGAGCATATCTAGCAAGACAAATGGATAAGCAGATAAACTCAGCTCTCGAATTTTTTGTTAATCAATTGAAATTGCTTTTTCATTTAAATCAAAGCTTTTTAAAACTTCTTAATTATATTAGTAACGTCCAGGTAGAAGATATCCCATTAGTTAAGTGTCCTCTGCTACCTATTGGCTGTTGTCTAATTATTGTAAAAAACTAGTGATTTCTGAGTGTTGTTGATTCCAGATTTGAGTTCATCTTGTTAAGTAGTTCAGAACATCAGCCCTCAGCGTATATTCCCTACTGCTAAATAAAAGGTGACCTTTCTTTTAATCTTTTTTGTGATTTCTCATTAGAGAATAGAGATGATGAAATAACTAGAGTCTTCCCTTGCTTTCATTCAGTTTTGTGTTGTTGTTTCATTCCAGTTATTTGCAACTGCAAGATGGAAAAGAGGTGGGTTTTTTTTTTTTTTTTTTTTTTTGGTGGTGCATGTTACAAAGACTAGAAAAATCCTTTAATACTTTCAAAGACTGTGAATATCTTAAAAATGGTTCCAATTCTACTGTCTTGTTCAAGCAAGACATTTACTTCTTATTTATTTTCTATCCATTCCATGACCTTGTTTTTGTTTCAAGCACCATCGCAGAGTCAGATGCACCAGAACTCACCTGAGCAAAGGCGACCTAGAGCCACAGAGCTGAGCTGCCCTCTCTGTCATATCACGCCGTCCCTCTGCCCTACAGAGTCACCTTCCCCCTTGCGTTTTCCAGCCCTACTGCCTTTTTGTAAGTGTATGGCATCATTTCCTCTCAACTGCATAACAGAAATAGCCCCTGAAAGGGTCTTTTTACCACTGATTTCTTCTGTCTCCAATTTATTGTCCATACTGCTGCCAAAGTCATCTTGACATTGCCTTCAATATTTAAAGTGGATTCCTAAATTATGAATCCTTGTCACTGGGAAGGCAAAGGACAGCTGCATGATCTGGTTGAGTGAAGTGTTGCCCACACTTAATTGAAAAAAAATTATAGATTCTTGTGCCCCCTCTGAGATTTGCTGAATCAGTTTTGAGGAAAAATTTTGGAAATCTGTAAACTTAGTAAGCATAACAAGTGATACTTATAAGTGGCCTCTTTAGAAAGCCAGCCCTGCACAATACACAGAATGAAAACCTGGAAGTCTGAGAATCCCAGGTTAGAATTGCAATACTGCATTTAACATCTGCAGAGAGCTTCCAGGTATTTCACTTTCCTGACTGCATGTTCCCATTAAAAGATAGAGATATTTATTACTTATATTTATACTTATACTCATCATTACTCTAAGGCTCAAATATGACAAAATACATACAAAAGCTGACACTCAATGTATAATTGAACCTTCCACTTCCGTTTTTGACGTAAATAATGACCCTTCTGAATACGGTGAAATGGATGAATGGTACATTTTTCCCTCCTTCCCTGCTCCCCTGCCCACTACATGCCAGCCAGGCTTGCAAAAGGCAGACCGGGATTCCAAAATTACAACAGCAGCCAGTAAGGTCTTTTGTTTCCCTGCAGACACGTGAGTCCATGGAGACTCACAGGACCAAAACATAAAGGGTTTATGTTTCCCTGAAAAGCAACAGAACTGGTGAAAATAGCTCTGTTTCTCAAATACGAGTGCAAACTGGACTTATAATGAAAAGTCACCAGGGTGTGCCCAGAGAAGTTTTCAGCAAGAACACCTGCCCAAAGGATAATGTAGGATCATGCTTTAGCACCACATTCCAGAAGTCTGAGTCCAAACAGACCCAGACTACAGGGAAGCTCCTTCAAGCTGAATAGGGCAGGTGTCGATGCACTTCTTAGATGGGGAGTTCCTGGGCTCGGGAGCAGGGAAAGCCTCCTGAGCAGAAGCCCAGCAGGGAGAGAGGCACTAGTCGGTATGTCCATGCCCAAGAACTGCCACCAAGGTCTAAATGCATGGGGCTAACACTATACTCTAGCTTTTGCCCAGCTTGACTCCTGGGAGGATCTCTGGGGTCATAACTTGCTCTACACATTTGTTCTGTAGGATGATTGCAGGTGCGATTTCTAGAGGTGGCCTGTGGCAGGCTTAGGTAGACCCCAGGTTATTGAGACCTAAAAATGGGAGGACACATCCTGGTTAGGTGGGCAGATGTTTAATGTGGAATCTAGTATGGGACATGATTAGTAGGCAGCATTTTGCAGAAGATATGTCCAATATGCCCTGCCTGGGTTTGTGGGGCCAGTTCCAGTCCCCTCACTAACCTGTCCTGGAGACTGGGTGGCTTAATTAAGATTCTGGACCACAGACAACCCAGACAACTGAAGCTACCTTTCCCTGCAAGTGGCTGCTAAGGTGTCTTTCCTTCAAAAAAGAGCTTCAAAATAGTGTGAGGTTGAGTAAGCCGTTTAATCTCCGCAGTACTCTCAAGTATATAGCGGGGCTAACAGCCTGACTGAGGCTAACTAGACTAACAATTCGCAAACCTAGTATACCTGTTGTAGAGTGCCAGCCTCATCATTGTTAATCCCCTTTTACTTTCCCTTCTTCTGCCAGAGAGATAATCTGGGTATTCATTTGTGTGCTCACCTTCTGACACTTGCAGTCACACAATAATCTGCCATTCCAGGTGATCGTTTTCCTTTGAGAGCCAAGGATGACAAAATCTTCCTTAAGGAAGATCTTACCTAAGATCCCTTAGGGTAATCCTAGCTGTGGACAGAGGGCAAATATGAATGGTGTTTCTCTAGTATCTGCAGGACTAGTAGGTGTGGAGATGTAAGAGCACTGGAATGAAAAAGTGAATGGCCTTAGAATCTGGCTGCTTTGAGAGTAAGGCAGGTGTTCTTATGGTTTAGAGAAACTGTCAGAACAAAGCAGGTTTTGGGAAACAGGATATGAGATTCTGAAGTGGGAACAAACTCGAAGAAGCCTCATTCACTCATTTCACTCATTTATCAAGACACTGGAATGTGACAGTGAACGTATCAGACTTGGTTCTAGGGTTATGGAGCTGACAGAGTGGTGAGGAAGACTATTTTTCTGTGGTCAGAATGATGCACCATCAACGTTCCCCACTCCCAGTTAGGACTCAGGCACCGATTCTCCCAGCTCTGAGAAGCTTGGCTGCTGAAAACTGAGAGCTCACAGCTGTCTCTCTCTTCCAGAATTGCCTTTGCTGAGGAGAGCTGACACAGGGCTCAGCTAGCATCTTGCAACAGGTGGACACGGGGATCCAGCCTTCTTCCCTCATCTCAGAACAATTTTATCTTCAGAGCACCCCAGGGCTTGACTCAGGTCTCCTGCAACTGCATTACAGTTCAGTTGTTCCCTAGACCCAGTTCTTTCTTTTTTTTTTTTTTTTTTTGAAATTGACATATAATTCACACATTATAAAATACACTCATTTAAAGTATAAAATGTGGTAGATTTTTTAGGAAATACATAAAGTTGTGCGACTATCACTACTATCGAATTCCAGAGTTGTTTTTTGTCACCCATCTGTCAATAAAAACAACAACAACAACAACAATCCATCCTCATTAGTAGTTGCCCCTCATTTATACCTACCATCCCCATCTCCTGGAAACCACCCATCTACTTTCTGTCTCTTTGGCTTTGCCTGTTCTGACCATTTTATAGTACCTGTAATTATACTTATGTAGCTTTTTGTATCTGGCTTTTCTTTCACTCGGCATAAATTTTTCAAGGTTCACCTACATTGTTCAATGAAACACCATTTCATGGATATATCATATAATATTCCATTTCATGGATATACCACAGTTTATTTATCAACTGATGGGCATCTTTCTTCTTTTTGATTATTATAAACAATGCTCCTTTGAACATTCATGTACACATTTTTTAATAAACATGTGTTTTGAATTCTATTCTCTATATACCCAAAGGTATATAGAATTGAATTGCTGAGCTATATGGTAGCTCTATGTTTCGCATATTGAAGAACTATCAAATTGTTTTCTGGAGGAGTTACCCCATTGTTCATTCTCACCAGCAATATATGCAGGGCTCCGCTTTTTCCATGTCCTCCCAATACTTACTATTATCTGTCTTTTTGATTCTAGCTACAGTAGTAGGTGTGGAGTGGTATTCTACTGGGATTTTTATTTTCTACCTAATAACTAGTAATATGGAGCATCTTTTTGTGTGCTTATTGGCTATTTGTGTATGTTTTTTGGAGAAATGTCTATACACATATTTTGCCCATTTTTTAATTGTAGGCACTTTTTTCTTTTGAGGCAGGGTCTCACTCTGTCACCCAGACTTTAGTACAGTGGCATGATCATGGCTCACTTCAGCCTTGACCTCCTGGGCTCAAGTCAGCCTCCCACTTTAGCCTCCCAAGTAGTTGGCAATACAGGTGTGCAACACCATGCCCAGCTAACTTATTTTCTGTAGAGACAGGGTCTCACTATGTTGCCCAGGCTGGCCTTAAACTCCTGGACTCAAGAGATACTCTTTCCTCAGCTTCCCAAAATGGTGAGATTACAGAGGTGAGCCACCTCACCCAGTCAGTTGGGCTTTTCTTATTATTGAGTTGTTGCAGTTTTTTATGTATTATGCATACGTGTCCTTTATCAGTTACCTGATTCACAACTATTTTCTCCCATTCTCTATGCTGTCTTTTCACTTTCTTCATGGTGTTCTTTAAAGTATAAACATTTGTCATTTTGATGAAGTCATGTCTTTTTTATGGTTTTGTTGCTTGTGCTTTTGGTGTTATATCTAAAAAAACGTTGCCTAACCCAAGGTCCTGATGATTTACACCTATGAATTTATTTCTAAGAGTTTTATAATTTCAGCTCTATTTATATCTTTGATACATTTTGAGTTAATTTTTGCCTCTGTGCGGCTCTGTTCATCCCAGTACTCACAGGTACTGTTCCCAAGTGCGTTACCCAATAATCTCTTATGATAAAACTTTTATCTCAAGTTTATTTTTCTGGAATCAGACATATTATTCATGGAAGTACAGGTACAATATAGTAATTGAGGAAGTGGTAGAAACTCTAAGCACAGCTGTCCAGGCAGGGTTCTGAGGTCTGTCATCCTCCCAAAGGGCAGGCAGTCCTGTAGAAGATCCTTATTGATCTGGACTTCTTTTTTCCCTATTTTGCTCTATAAACTATATTAGTTTGTGACAGTGTTTCTGTCACAGAGTTCAAAGTACAGGGAAATTGACTTTCAAAAAATATTATGGGATCAAGTTACATATCTGTTTGTATAGTTCAACAAGGGAAAGCTAATCAATACTCTGTAGCAATTGTTATCATGTAACATACAATTGAATGTTATAAAGGTGAGCCTACTACATGAGAAATAAATATAAATATGTTTGGTCGAGGGTGAAAGAATGCATTGTTTCTATATACTCTATGCTAATGTGCAAGATGGAGTAGATTTCTGCTTATTCATTTAAAAAGAAAATTAAACTAGTACATTTAGCATACATTATGTGGTCTAGATATTTACAGCTTGATTGACATTTTGGAGATAGTTTAGCTTATTGTACTGTATCATAGGGTAAACTTTATGCTCAGAAAGTCTAAAGGAAAAAGTGTAAGAGATGGCTGGATTTGTTAAACAGTTTACTGGAATTGCATATTTTCACATTTATATATTTAAATTAAATTTTGATTAGCTATTTCAAGCTTTGTCAAGCATGAGGAGCTCATAATCATAGACAATTTGATATGAAGGATACTCTGTTCTTTTAGTTAACGTAAACAGAATCTTCAACTCAAAGAAGACGACTAGGGTAATTTGGCCCCAGGTTGTCAATGAATCAGCCACAAGACTCCATTTGGCACCCATATGCGACCATTCCCAGCCCCAGAGCTGAGTTCTTGCAACAAGCTGCCTGGATGTTTTCCAATGTGGCTCAATGCTGTTAATTTAAAATGTGCTTAGGTTTCTGTTAAGACATTTGTGAGTTGGGGCAGAGGCATGAAAGGCATGCAGCTCTTTTCATCAAGTGTGACAACACTTGGGTGTTAGGAAACACATGTAATCAACCTAGATGCTCATCACTGGAGGACTGGATTTAAAAAAATGTGGTACATGTATACTATGGAATACTATACAGTCATTAAAAAGTGAAATCACGTCCTTTTCAGCAACATGGATACAGCTGGAGGCCCTTATCTGAAGCAAAATAATGCAAGAACAGAAAACCAAATACTGCATATTCTCACTTGGAAGTGGGAGCTAAATAGTGGGTGCCCATGGACACAAAGATGGGAAAAATAGATGCTGGGGCCTATTTGAGGCGGGAAGGTAGGAGGATGGTGAGGATCAAAAACTACCTATCAGGTAGTATGCTCACCACCTGGGAGATGACACACCGTGTACTCCAAACCCCAGAGACATGTAATTTACCCATGTTACAAACCTACACGTGTACCCCCTGCACTTAAAACAAAAGTTGAAAAAAAAGCCACTAAAATAGTATTTCACATCCCTTTTCATTGCTAACAATTTGTTCTGTCAAAATACTTTTTAAATGAATCCATTCTTATTTGCCAGTATATAATAATGTGTGTAAATTCCCACAGATATGCCTGAGCTTTACACTTTTCATTTCACATCAGAGAAACAAGCTTGAAAAAGAACTCTTGGTATTGAGAATTTTAACAATGAGATTTTACTGTACTCAAATGAACAAGTTTCCATCTTCCTAGCCCATTCGTGAGACTGTTTTTTGTTACCCAATTGTAAGGAAAAAGAGAAAATGTGTATAATGTAGATTAAAAATCTAATTTCAAAGATTTGAACAACAACAAAAAGAAAACAAAGGCAAGAGTACACAGATGACTGTGACTTGCCTTTGGCCCATCTGCAGATGTGAAAGCCCTGGGAACCAGAAGCAAGTCTTTCTCTTGCTGAGTGAGGACCTGCCCAGAGCATGTCCTAGGTAGGCTGAGCATGTAGTACTTTCTGGAGCAGTATGGGCCACCCTTGCCCTCTGGCTTCATTTAGAGGAATACCCCCAGGGAGAGGTCCTGGAAGGTATTATAATGGTTGCAGAAATGAAAGGAAACCCTTGTTCTGAAACAAAGGGTGGATGTTTAATTTTAATGGTAACTAATTATCCATGTCTGTAATAATTCTGCTGTTTCTGATGTTTTTCAAAGATAAAAAACAAAATCTCAAAATAGCTTTCATAAATCAATTTAACCTTGCCATGAAACCAAAACAACAGTTAATTCACTTGAAGCAGAGATATAATAGGTTCCAATAGCAAAATATCTCCCAGAGTCAATTTCAACAAGATGAAAACAAAATAAAGTGGTTCATATTTTTATATTAAAAGTAATTTTACAGGATTCTTTTCGTTGCGCTGAATTTAAATAAATCATTATAAACCTAATATATGCCTAATTCTGTGACCATGCTGTGGCAACCAGTATTAATATTTCCATGTGTTTTCTTTGAACTTTTTTTTCATTCTTTGCATGTGTTTTTAAGAGTGTTTTAAATTCTGTCACACCAAATGGAGAAACTTCTGCCCCCACGGTGAAGGGATGTCCCCAGAAGACATTCCTTGGAATTCTGCATCCCCTGAAAAAGGACAACTGGCTGTCCTCTGCATAGCTGTTCCTAGACCCACTAAAATTGGCCAGGGAGACTGGAATAGTCATAGGAGGGTTCAGCCAAGGCATAGCATTGTCCAGAAAAAGGATAACATAAAGAAGGCCTTTACAAAACACGTTTGATTATAAAGAAAACTTCCACTAGGAATGTACAATATTCACTGTCCATCCAGAAAACCAGGAATAAGTCAGAGGTACATTCTCACTGTTATTTTCTAACATTGCTTATGTCTGCCCCCTGCCTAGTCACAGGCTGAGAGAAGAATGAAGCATCTTAACTGGAGATCCATCCTAAGTCCATTGTAAGGATGAGGGAACGGGCCAGGGAGGTTAAACCACTTGTCAGAGTCCCTGTAGCTGGGAGAGAGGCTATACCTTTCCTACCTTCCTGGGTGCCCGTTTTCTTCTGTCTTTAGAGGAAGTGCATAGATTTTTCTCATTTGGCTCTTCAGACCTAGGATAAACATAATGCTCCCCTAAGTCCTGCAGTTACAAGAATGGAAATATTCCAATATGAGTTACAGACATTTGTTTGAATTTTACCATTACTCATTTTTTTAATCACAGGTAAGATTTTTCACTTGAATGAAAAGTGAATTTTGTAAACCAGGAAAGCTTCTGTGAGGTTACAAAACAAGTTGGGAGTGGCTATCTGAGAAAAAAAAAGAAAGATGCAAAATCTAACTGGCAAAGGAATAAAATTAAATCAGACACCAGCATAACCCAGGTTCTTCCCCTTTCCTCCAGATGACAGTCCTGCAGCTGCTATGCTGAGCATCTGATGGGAAGTAAAAGGCATTAACACTCCCTAAAACATGCCAAGGAATATATTCTCTAAAAGTTCCCCTGTAGAGAAAAATTTGCCCTGAGGTATAGTTCTTCAGAGAAAAGAGACTTTTTTTTTCTTAGTAAATTTTATAAAACCTTTTTGTTTGTTTGTTTGAGAGTCTGTGCCGCAGTTCTAAGTTCTCAGCATATGTACATTATCCTCCTGTTAATAGAATTTCACACTCAGTGTTTGCCTCGCCTTTTGTGGATAGTTCCTCAATGGCCTATATTGGATAGAAAGTCTTACATGGTTTTCACCCAACTCTAGTGATTAAAAAAAAGAAAGTCCTGATTGAAGCATAGTGCAGAAGGACAGAGTGGCATCATTTTGGAGCTCAGCATTTCTGGATACTGATCTTACCTTTGTCATTTGTCAGGCCTATGATTTTAAAATAATAATTGAACTCCTTTGAGTCACCACTTTATCTGCAAATGAGGTCTGGGGTAGTCAGAGATGGTTTTTGTAACAAATGAGTTTCATTTGGGATTTGTATAATCAGAGAGAAAATAAGGGTGGAAAACATAACCAAAGCCCCAAAGATACTTAGCAATGAGAGCAACCATGTTGAGGCATAGTAAACTATAACGCTGAGCACATAATCAGGGTGAGTCACAAAGCCAGTAGAGTGCTTAGTGCCGAGGTAGTAAGGACCAGGGAACCAATAGAGGCATTTGCCTCACGGTGTGAGAAGATGAGAAACAGACACTGGAGGACAGATCCAGCAGACGGACGAGAGGGATTGATTTGAATGATATTTTGGAGACTGGGGAGTAACCTAGAGATGAATATCACTAGGTCCCTCAGGTTTTTGTGTGGTTGTGTGATTACAGCTAACAGAGACTATAATTTAAAACCTTGGTGGAACAGGTTACTTGCAAAGTATAAATTATCCCAATCCCAAGGCTAATTAAACCCATATTTTGGGTGATTTTTCTACAAGGTGATGTCAAGGTTATAGGTAACGGGTGATCACTGAGCCCCAGCCATTGAGATACTTGCCAATGAGATATAAGTGAGTACTGGTTCCCATAAATAAAATCAAGCATCTATGGTAACAATATTTTTGCATTTCACATCAGAGAGCTGATTTCTGTATCTTCTCTTGGTGATCTTTGATCAAAGATAAAGGCCGACATAAATGTTAACAGCATCTTCTCTATTGTATATTGTGACTCGTTTTTGAGTTGCGGCTGAGGCAGAAACTAGAACTTCTTTTCTTTGCAGAGTCACAAGTCATGGTAACATATTGGAAACTCAGAATAGTCCAGGTTGGTTTAACTTTGTATAAACACTCAGATATCCTGCACTTCTTTGTCTACAAGTCCATTTCTCTTGTAATTTCCATGAACATCCAGTGGACCTAGAACTGTCCGAAACAATGTAGACAAATACTAAGTCTAAGATATTTGAGTTTAACCAAAATTGTTAACAAAATATCTTTTCCTTCTAGGACAGTGACTCAATATTTAGTTTCAGTGAAAACACACATGCTAATTAAGTATATTTATGAGTCACATTTTCTAATACATAGATGATTTACAACATGATAATTTAGAAGGAGTAGAAAGCTTAGAGTTAAAAGTTCTGAGTTAAAACCTATCTTGATCACAACCTTAAGATTGTACATGTTCGATGGACAGTTTATTGAATGCAGTTTCCTCATCTATAAATATAATACCCACTAGTAGGTAATCATGAGACTCAAAAATGATTGCACATGAGAATCTTTTGTAATAGCTGAGCCTCATTAGAAGTTATATTATGGTTTGAATGTGTTTGTGCCTACCTGTTTGTATTGCCACAACTCCTACCCTGCCGAACAGAGATAAAGGGACCCATTTAGGGAAACTGTTACGTTAAGGTTGAGTTCCTAAAGCAATGGCGTACTTCAAATTAGAGGACAGGAAGAGGTGAACAGACTGTCAGAGAAAAAATTTATTATATGCAGTTTTGGCATGATTTGCAAATAGGCAGGTCCCTGGGCTGATTCTGCATGCTGATAGGTTCTGTATGTCTGGGACAGTGTTTGCAAAACAAATAGGAATTGAAAGCCTTTATGTCAGTCATAGGACTCATTGCTAATTTATTAATTTGCATCTTGCTCAAGACCCATTTATGCTCCTGCTTGGTTCCCGGGAACATTAGAAGTTGCTGACGTT
Source organism: Sapajus apella (assembly GCF_009761245.1). Classification (NCBI taxonomy): domain Eukaryota; kingdom Metazoa; phylum Chordata; class Mammalia; order Primates; family Cebidae; genus Sapajus; species Sapajus apella. The sequence goes on from NW_022437047.1 coordinate 5,254,809, forward strand.
GCTCTAAGCTTTGAGCTTAATTAATGTGACCATTGAGATGAATTGGTCCTTATCAGGGACAGTGAGACCATGAAGATACTAGACCCAAGCAGTATGTTTTAACTGGCCCACACAGGTCTCTCTAAGCAGCCCTGAGCCAGGGGACTCAATAGCATTTTAGGGAAACAAGAAGTCTACATCACTAATAGGAGGCAGATTTGTACCTGAGACTGCTGATCCAAAGCCTATAAGGAAAAACAGCCAGAAAGAATCTGCCTTAAACTGATGTAAACTGACTACCCAGATATACATAATTAGAAATGATATTAGAAGACATCTTAATGTATATGGTATATTACAGAACACAATTTTGTGTGTGTGTTTTTAAGGAGACTTTATGTACCAAATTAAGAAAATATTTTAATGAAAGAAGTCTTGGTTGGGTGTGATGCCTCAAGCCTATAATCTTAGCACTCTGTGAGGCCGAGGTTGGTGAATCACCTGAGGGAGGTCAGGAGTTTGAAACCAGCCTGACCAACATGGTGAAACCTGTGTCTCCTGAAAATACAAAAACTAGCCAGGCGTGGTGGCGGGTGCCTGTAATCCCAGCTACTCGGCAGGCTGAGGCAGGAGAATCGCTTGAACCCAGGAGGCAAAGGTTGAAGTGAGCCAAGATCGTGCCATTGCACTCCAGCCTGGGTGACAGAGTAAGACTCTCTCTTAAAATAAATAAATAAATACATTAATTAATTAATTAAAAAAATAATAAGTCTCTATTTCAGAGAAAAGTGATTTGCTCTAGGGCATGCAGACGGAAAAGGATTGCAACAGGGACTGGAGTCAGCATTCCTGTCCAAAGCCTTATATGCTCCCTGTACTCTGTACCTCCCTGGGATGAGATTACTAATGACATTATTTTCCTTAAGAGCAAATCTCTTTCACACAGTGGTATCCAAATTGTTCTGCTTTTTGCCTGATGTTGAGGAAGGCTTGCCTCTTAGATGTTGCCTGATAGCTCCTATTTCCTCACTTTGCAACAAATTAGTGGGAGCAGTTTCTGGAGAGTTTCATAAGAAACATTCTGTTAAGAATGTGTAAATTTAGATTACTACCACTGGGAAATTAAAACAATGATAATAAAAAATTCTGCTAAAATATCGCTCTGACCATTTTTAAGACAGACGCTGTGACCCTTTTTTAGCTCATGGCTAATCTGAGGGACCTAGTCTGTGGAGACAGGTGCTTCCTTAGCAATGGGTCAGGTAAAATCTTGGGCCCAGGTCTCAAACTCATAACTGAAATCATTTCAGCCTAAATTCCTCCTCCTTATTACTGATCAGTCCACATACTGTTTTCTGTAAACCCCATTGAAAATTCACTGTCCTTTAGGTGCCATCATTTCCTAGTGGTGGGCGTACAGATTGACCTAACCTTTCAGAAAGCAAACAGGCAATATAAAGCAATAATAATATATGGCAACATTAAGGGAGTCTACATTCATGATTGAGTAACCACCATTCTGGGAAATGAAAATGTGGTCAAAGATTTATATGCCAGGGTTTAATAACGCTGCATTGTCATTTATTACAGCAACTCTTTCAAAAGTATGCAATGAGAGGGGATTATTTATATAAATAACTGCAATCATATGATGGAATATTATTCTGCCAAGATAAAATTATATATTTGAGAAACATACTTACTGATATGAAAAAGTACTTAAGACATAATATGTTAAGAAAAGACAGACAGATAGGGTAATGCATGTAATTGTGTGTGTGTGTGTGTGTGTGTGTGTGTGTGTGTGTGTGTGTGTGTGTGTGTCTGAACAATGCAGGCTTCATTAGCCCATGGATACAAAGAGATCACATCAAGGTCCACACTACAATGGTCTTACAACTTTACAGTCTTCTCACAAAGCAAATATGAACCTGTGCTCAGCACCAAACCCAGGTAGACTGTTTCTCCCTTCCCTGGCCTTCTTGTCAAAGCTCTTTTCACTAACCTTGCTGTGGACATCTTTCATTAGAACTCTCTGGTAGCTGGATGACTTAGACCTCATGATGCCATTCTATTAGAAAGGAGGTGCCCTTAATTCTCAAATTTTTCTTAGTCTTTAATATTACATTGAGATCAGGGAGTCAGGAAGAAAACAAAAATGTATCTATTGCCTAAAAAATATATGGACTTTTGCTAGGCATTCTATCCCATTCATGTTATCTATTTAATTGTCAGATATTGTCACTCTCTCTTTTTAATGCAGAACTTCAACAGATCTAGAGAGCATTCTACTCACTCATTTTAGATCCAAGGTGCTATTTTGCTCTCTAAGAAGATAGGGAGTCTCTATCCTGACCCAGGCTCAGTTCCTGAGCGTGCTACTGTTGCCCATTGACAGATGCCACTGACTTTGCCTGCCTGCCTGAATCTCCAAATATTACTGCTTCTAGCTGTATTCCATCTGCCCACCTGTTTGGACTTTTCTGAGTCCAACTGCTTTCCTGGCCTACTACCAGTTGCCTAATAACATTCTACTTGGTGGAATCCATGTTCCCTGCCCTTCTGGATACCAACATCTGCAGCTGACCTTCCAACACAGAGCCCAGCATGGCAGGCCAAACTACATCCAAGACCAAGGTCTCCTAGTCTAAGGATAAACCACTGTGGTTAACCCTGCCCTGCCTGGGCATAACGCCTTGACAATTCTGAAAACACTATGTGCCATGACACACATATTTGAAGTTATTTTTTTTTTCCAGAATCTTCCATTTTTAAACTTTTAGCTGTTCCAGTTTCCCCAAATTAAATTATCTGTAAAGAGTGAACAGCTGAAATTTGAGTGTATTTTCGAAGATTAAGAACTGAAAAAAGAAAAAGAATATGGCCAATTTAATATTCCTGTCTCTTAATCCACTTCACATGGGAGAATGGAGGTCAAGTGAGGTTGTGGAAAATAATAAAGCCAATTACTTTGTCTGTTCCTTTGTTTGATATACTGCACTTTTTTTTTTTCTTTTCTTTTCCACAAGGCAGAAATCAGCCACTAGAAAATAGTAGTTCTCCCATCCTGGGTATATCAGGCCCAGATCATCAATTATTATTGTAGCATTATATATTTGCTGTCATAGACAATGAGAGGTTTGCTATCTTAAAGAGAAGTTTTTGGATTTCAGGCTCTGCTTCCTTTGCTGGTATCAGCTCTTGGCTCTTCCTAAAAACTAGATTAGCCAGGAAACTGAGCCCACTGATTTTTTAATCTATCCTTAAACCTGTCCTGGAACACTTAGCAATTTAGGCATGTGGCGGGAAGAACTAAAATTTCAAGCCCGTTCACTCCTGAGACTATTGCCGAGTCCTTTCATTCATCCTTGACCTTTTTAGTTTTCAGCCTTGGTCCCAAGGGGTATTCCTATGGAGACAGTTGCTTCCTGCCCCATGTTAACAACCCTCAGTTAATGTCACAGTAGAGTAACAGTGAATTGCAAATAAAGACGGCCAAGAATCATTTGGCATTTGAGGAAAGCCATAGCATAAAACAAGGTCACTGAACTTCATAAAAAGGAAAAATTATGAGAGTAAAGGAAATATCATGAATAGGCTAATCTTCTTGGCCTGGATGGTCTTTACTCCTTAATGCCATCAACCACTCAAGGTGCCTCTGTGTTCCTCTCAGAGGTCCACTCTCATTCCTCCTACCTGAAAAGAAACTTACTGGTTGCTAATTTACCAATCTCAACTTAGTGTGGGTTGGTTGGGACATGCTAATTCCTCCTGGCTGACTGGACTGTAGTATTCTTGTGATTGGCCTGGTCATTTTTCCTCGGGCCCCACTTGCAGCAAGCTGCTTGCGTAGGAAACACTTGGAGCCACCCTCACATTATGCGGTAAGATTCTCCTCTGATTGAAGCTGTAATCTCCATTTTCAATCTGGTCCTCTTTCATTTCCAGACATGTTAGGGAATTTTTAAAACTATCTTATCTGTTATGTCATTAAGAAAGATTTGTAGCAGGAAAATGATCCTGGCACCTTTTCTCAGGAAGCTATCTTGACCTGAAACTTACATGCTTTCATCATCATGCCATTTTCATCTGGTTTCCTGAGAACTGCCTTTGGCAATCACAGTTAGAAACAACATTTTATACAGGCTCTCATATCAGAGCAAAATATGGTCCCGATAAAAGATTGTGTGAAAATGTTCGGTGAACACCTCTCAATCCCCTGTGCTTTGATGCCCTCCATGCTTTTACAATGGCCACCTCCTGGGCAGCTAGAGACAGGAAATCTCATATACCTGGGTTGTCCCTGAACAGAATCAGCAACTCCAAGATAAGATTCACTATATTCATGTTTGGTATACTCCCTTTCAATTTCTTTCAAACTTCTATATTAAAAATGCGGAATTTACATTAATATAGAATACTAACCATCAAATATTATCAAAGGAAACAGAATGAGGAAATGAACAAAGAGAAAGAGATGACCCGGAATCAGAAACCCTGGGTTAGTCTTGGCTCTCAGTGATTAAGCAATTTGTCTAGAATCACAGATCCACAAGGATCTTATAGTCTCACTCCCTCATTTTCTTCTTTCACAAAGCCCGTGGTTGGCAGAGGCTGACTGAATTTCATGACCCTCCATCTTGTTCATACTCTGAGCTTTTATGAAGTTGATCTTATTGTCATCAGCCCATTATGATCTTTGAAGAACAGCCAGATGAAAAACACACTCTTTAGAATCCCTTTGTAAGTTTTTCTAAGATTTTCTTTGTCCAGAACTCTTAACCATTGTTGGGGACTGCAGAATAGGTATTGAAAAAGAAAGAATGCCTTACGTAACTTAAATTCAGTCCTTTACATTCAGAGGTATCTCTATGATATAAGAAAAAGAGTTGTTGACCTTCAGATTAAGTGATTCCAAGAGAAAGGACAGTTTAGAGCGACAGTTAGCAAACTACTACCTTCAGACCAAATCTGGTCCACCTACTCTGTTATATGGCTGACAAGCTAAGAATGGTCTCCACATTTTTAAATAATTTTTTAAAAATCAAAAGAATAATATTTTGTGAAATGTGAAAATCATATGAAATTCAAATGCCAGTGTCTGTAAATAAAAAGTTGTATTAAAATATGAACATACTCAATTATTTACGTATTGTCTGTGGTGACTTTAGAGCTACAACAGAGTTGATCAGTTGCAATAGCAACCTATTGGATCCCATAGCCTAAAATATTTACTGTCTGGCCTATTATTTAAAAAAATTGCTTATTGTTTGTTTAGAGTTATGTATTGAGAGTTAACAATCTACAGGACACAAGGAAAGAATAGTAACTAATAGTTTACAGATGTCTTCATGGAAAAGATATTCTATAAGTTCAAGGACAAGATATTATTGAGTATAAACATACAGAGCACGGCACAGCCGTGGATGCACACACTCACAAAGGCACATGCAGATGCCCCTATGTGTGAATTTTCAACTCAACTGTCCTTTATGATAACACTTGGGAGCAAAACTTCAATAACTGAACATAAGACCTTTGACGTTGACCATTGTTATTTCCTTATCTTATTATCCATTGGCTGTATTTGTGCTGAGTTTTGAGGATTCCTTTTTAAACTGATATTTAACTGTATTATATTCAGTGAGTACAAAAGAAGTGAGAGTTTCAAAACTGATAAGAAGTGACATATAATTATGAAAGAAGGAAAAATAAAGAGGATGAAAAAATAAAGGGAAGATAATGATCACTACCTGATAAATATTTGGACAGAAATCATGATTTTGAAGGCAAAGAATGAAATGTGTGCAGAAGTGGTATGGATACAAGCCAGACTAGCCAGCTTATGCAGGAGGACACTGGTAAACTAGAAAATCTTTTCAGTGTGTCTAATATTAACAACAGTGCAAATCTCCTTTAGATTAATGCTGTTCAGAAAAAGAATAGAAGTTTGGGAATGAAAGGCCCATGATGGTTAGAATGTTGCTGACAAAATGTTTGTTCTGCGGTGAAGGAGCTTTCAGGGGAAAAGGGTCATTATTGTTTCAACGAAAACAGCGCTCCTAGGAAGTCATAGGATAAGGCACTTATGGGATCATCAACAAAGAGTGGTACCTGCATGTACACATATTCAGAGTATGTGTAAATTGGCTTATTTCAAAAAACAAAACCACTGATAGGCTCAATAGCATGTTATCAAGGAGGAGCTGGAGAGGTGGCTAATTTGAAAGATTTGAAGTTTCTGCACACAACATTATTTGCTGCTAATTTGGTTATCACTAAGTTTAAGATCCTCTTTATAACTTTGGCTTTTCAAAGAAAAGAACTTAAAACAAGTTTTTAGAAACAGACACTTGTAAATGCAGGTGCTTTTGCTTATGTATATACAGAGGAAAGCAGTCAGAGAGAAGGAACAGATTATAAGTCAACTCTGAGGGGTTTTAGTAGAGGTCCAATAATGGGCAGAATCTGGAAAATATTATCAGTATATACAGAAATGTCCATGTATATTAAATTACAGGGAACCTCTGCAGAGGCAGAAAGAAGAGATTTTTTACCATTCACAATGACATTTGAAAAGAACATTTTTAAATATCTCATTGTATGGTGACAATAGATGCCCATCTCTTTCACATAGAGAAGTTTAATTTGAAATAAAAGTAAATAAAATATTTATTTTATGATGACAGTCTCATGCTCAACACAGATTTAGAGAAGTTAGTGCAACATGGAAAATTGAGTTGTGGTGTAAAATGTAAACATAAGATGTAACACCATAAACACCCTAGAAGAAAATCTAGATAAAATCATTCAGGACATAGGCATAGGCATAGGCAAGGACTTCATGACTAAAACACCAAAAGCATTGGCAACAAAAGCCAAAATAGACAAATGGAATCTAATTAAACTCCCGAGCTTCTGTGCAGCAAAAGAAACAAACAATCATTAGAGTGAACCGGCAACCAACAGAATGGGAAAAAATTTTTGCAATCTACTTGTCTAACAAAGGGCTAATATTCATAATCTACAAAGAACTAAAACAGATTTACAAAAAAAAAAAAAAACCCATTCAAGAGTGGGCGATGGATATGAACAGACTTTTCAAAAGAAGACATATATGAGGCCAACAAACATGAAAAATTGCTCATCATCACTGGTCACTAGAGAAATGCAAATCAAAACCACATTGAGATACGATCTCATGCCATTTAGAATGGCAATCATTAAAAAATCTGGAGACAACAGATGCTGGAGAGGATGTGGAGAAATAGGAACGCTTTTATACTGTTGGTGGCAGTGTAAATTAGTTCAACCATTGTGGAAGACAGTGTGGCAATTCCTCGAGGAATGGAAAGGCAATTCCTCAAATGGAATAGAAATTCCATTTGACCCTGCAATACCATTACTGGGTATACATCCAAAGGATTGTAAATCATTCTATTATAAAGACACATGCCCATGTATGTTCATTGTGGCACTGTTTACAATAGCAAAGACCTGGAACCAACCCAAATGCCCATTGATGATAGACTGGACAAGGAAAATGTGGTACATATACACCATGGAATACTATGTAGCCATAAAAAACAATGAGTTCATGTCCTTTGTAGGGACATGGATTAATCTGGAAACCATCATTCTCAGCAAACCGACACAAAAACAGGAAATCAAACACTACATGTTCTCACTCATAGCCAGGTGTTGAACAATGAGAACATGTGGACACAGGGAAGGGAGCATCACACACTGGGGTCTGTTGGGGCGTATAGGGAAGGGACAGCGGGGGGTAGGGAGGTTGGGGAGGGACAACATGGGGAGAAATGCCAGATATAGGTGATGCGGGGGATGGAGGCAGCAAACCACATTGCCATGTATGTACCTATGCAACAATCCTGCATGTTCTGCACATGTACCCCAGAACCTAAAGTGCAATAATATATATTTATGTATATATACATATATATATATATAAAGTATGACTTCTTACTACATAGCTGATTGTGAATTTGTTCTTTATACTATTTTTTTAAAAGTAGTTGAAGTTTATAAATAAAATATTTATGAATACTGACTTCATTAAGACCAGGTGACAGGTGTATTTTATTTCTGCTTTAAATATATACATAAACACACACACATACACACACACATATATATTTCTTTTATGTTCTACATATTCTGGCTGATAGCTGAGCTAATCTGTATTAGTCCTTTTTCATGCTGCTGATAAAGACTGGGTAATTTATTACAAAAAAGAGGTTTAATGGACTCACAGTTCCACATGGCTAGGGAGGCTTCACATTCATGGCAGAAGGTGGAAGGTTTCTCTTACATAGTGGCAGATGAGAGGATGAAAACCAAGGGAAATGACGGTTCATAAAACCGTCAGGTCAGACCTCGTGAGACTTATTCATTGCCACGAGAACAGTATGGGGGCAAACCACTCCCATTATGTCCCACCAGATCCCTCCCACAATACGTGGGACTTATGGGAGCTACAATTCAAGATGAGATTTGGATGGGAACACAGCCAAACCATATCATCATCATCCAAACTGAAAGTGCTAGTAGGATTTGTATTAACAAATATTTGAAATTTGAGCTATAATTTATCAAATCTATGATATACATCTAAGAAGATTACCATTTTCTTAAAATAGTTATAAGATACTTTAATATTCAGCTAGTAACAAATGCTTTTTGGATCAAGAAAACAGTTTTAACAAACTGATATTTATCAAATCTTAAAAGTTTGATGTTGTTATGTTGAACTTCTCCTACAATTGAGAAGATAAATGCCGACTAAAGGTTTTTAATAGCATTTTCTATTTAAAACTCAATATATGTTCATTCTGTAAAATTTTAAAAATTAAGAGAAGTGTAAAAAGACTCTACAATACCATCACCAAGTGATAAGTAATAAGTATTTATTTTATTTTATACTTTTTAAATCTACTATGTATGTGTATAAAAATAGATATTATTGAGTGATATTATTACTTTTATTTTCCAAAACTCTTCTAAATATTTCTATTTTTAATTGTAATTTTAAAATTTAAGTAGCAATATTATATCATTATTTTTAAATGTAATGATATATGTACACAAAATAAAAATACATGAATATATATTTATACGGAAATGTGTGCATATATACAATAAAAGACAAAAATAAATATTACTCCATATTCTACAACTCAGCAGTAAATATATTAAAAATATCATAAATATCTTTCTAAACACTCACTCTGCTTATTTATGTCTATATATACATAATAAATATCCACACGAATGTATGGATTTCTCCAATTCCAATTCAGTTTTACAGCATTCATTCTAGCCTTCCCTCATTCCTTATGCTACTTTTCTTCTTTGACAGTTAAAAGTATGGCTTTCATTACCTATAACATTTACTTCTTCATTCAATCCTCATATGCAAGTAAAGAATTCCACAATTGTCAAACCATATCTGTGTAAAAAACAAGTTTACTTTAGTGTAGCATTTATGCACAAAGCGTGTTTGACAAATTTTTCTGGGCCAAAAAAAAGCAACTGTAGAAAACTGGCAAACATAGGAAAAAGACAAGGTTTTCCCTCAGATATCCATGTAGTTACCTGTTCCACTCCCGTCAGGTTGTGCTGTGTGCATATCTTCTCCACAGCCCACCTTGGTGGACTATTAATCTCATAACCTCACCTCCACCCCGCCTAGACTGTATCAATCCTTCTTCCCCTGCTTTGTTTCCCATAGCGCTTATCACATCACAATGTGCAGGTTCAAAATACACATTTTTAATAAAAAGTATACTTTTATATCCCTGCAAGGAATATTTCTTATAGTCAATAACATCATAATTTAATTGGAGGCTTGCAATCTACAGTATTTTAGGCTTAAATCATGGCACATAATTTGCTTAATTATCTTTTTATTTTGCCCAATTAGGATGGAAAAATTACAAAGTCAAAGTTATTAAAGAGAATATCCTAACTGCTATAAGAAATCAAACCTCAAATCTCGGTGAATTAAAAGAACAAGGGTTTATTTTTCCCTTGCGTCATCGCAGGCACTCCGTTTCACACAGGGACCAGAGCACCCTCTGTTGGATCCTCTACCTCCAGCCAGCTTAAAATGGGGAGGGTTAAAGACTACTTAAAGTAATATATTTAAGAGCAAGCCTGAAATTAGTGTTTATCACTTATGCCTAGTATCTTTTTTTTTCTGTATTAATCAGAATATCTAATTGCTGTGATGTTGTAGGTTGAATCCTGTACCTCCTAAAAAGACATGCTGAAGTCTTAAGCCCTAGTACCTGTATCTGTACTGTAATATAATTTGAAAATAGTCTGCACATGTAATCAAGTTAAGATGGGATCATACAGGATTAATTGGGCCCTGAATCCAACGCCTGTTATCTTCATAAAAATAGAGAAACTTGAAGACAGAGGACAGACAGAGAGGAAGTTCATGGGATGGCTGAGGCATGGATTGGAGTCATGCTGCCAAAATCCCAGGAACACCAAGGGTTGCTGGCAACAGGCAGAAACTGGAAGAGGCAAGGAAGGATTATTTCCAAGAGCCATTGGAAGGAGTATGGCCCTGCTAAACCCTTGTTTAGGACTTCTAGCCTCTAGAATTGTGAAAGAATGAAATTCTGTTGTTTTAAGCCATTTGGTTCATAGTAATGTGTTATATCTGCCCTGGGAAATTAATACCCCACCCCTTGTATGAAAATGTATATCAGGGTTCTTTCTCTAGAGAAACAGAAGAAATATGAATAGTGACAATTAATATAATGATCTATATTATACTATATTAATCCCATTATATAATCATGTTCTATATGAAGATATTTATTTTAGGGAGTTGGCTCACATGATTGTGGGGTCTACTAAGTCTGAGATCTGTAGGGCAGGCCAGCTGACTAGAAATTTAGGCAGGAGTTGGTACTGTATCCTTGAGGCAGAATTTCTTTTTCCAGAGAAACTTCAGTTTTGCTCTTCAGGCCTTCAACCAATTGTGGGATGAGGCCCTCACAAACTAGTGAGGGTAAATGTCTCTTAATTAGTCAATTGTAGATGTCAACCATATCTCCACAATTTTATCACAGCAACATTTTAATTAGCATTTGGCTAAATAACTGGGTACTCTAGCCTAGAGAAGTTGACATATAAAGGTAAGCATCATATATGGAAAATGAATCAACATTTTTGTTACTTGACCCAACAAATTTCTTTCTTTCTCTCATCATGGCCAAATATTGTGTCTATTGGTGTGAATGGAGAGGAATTCTGGCTTCCATATAGCTAAATAAAAAATTGGGAATGAATTTAGGAATACAGAACCCATCTTGCAGTTCATCCCTCTGGGACTGCAGGAGAATTTTTAAAATCAGCCCAGGAACTAGAATATATCCTTTTTCTTACATTAGTCAGAACTCAGAAACTTGGCTCTGCTTACCTGCAAGGGAATTTGGTAAATATAGTCTCCCTGTGTGGATGAGAGGGAAATGAAATGTTTTGATAGACACAACATAACCCTGTCTTTGCTATGTAGGATTTTATTGCTTTGTTCAATGGTATAGCCCAAGCACCTAGAATAGCTCATAAAGTAATTTTTGCTAATTAATGAGGGACGTGTTCCAAGTCCACAATGAATGCCTGAAACCATGGATATTACTGAATCTGATGTTTTTATTTTTGATTTATTTTTTAGATGAAGGATCTCAATCTGTCACCCATATAAGAGCTGTCACCCATATAAGTGACCTGGTAATACAGGTCACTGCTGCCTCAAACTTCTAGTCTCAAGTCATCCTCCTGCCTCAGCTTCTGGAGTAGCTGGGACTACAGGCATAAGCCACCATGCCTGGCTAAAACTATATTTTCTTCTATACATGCACACCTATGATAAAGTTAATTTATAAATTAGGCACAGTAAGAGATTAACAATAACTTATGATAGAATAATGATAACAATATACTGTGCCAAACACTTTGTGAAGATGATCTCTCTCAAAGTACTATAATATTTTTGGACCATAATTGACTGTACATAACTGAAACCACAGAAGGTAAATTTGTGGATAAGATGGGGGACTCTGAAACATGCTTATTGCATTAATAATATGATTATTATTTGAATCATATTACTTATGATTTGAATATTTGTCCCCTCCAAAACTCATGTTGAAATTTGCTACTATAACAATATTAAGAAGTGGGACATTTAAGAGGGAATTATGTCATGAGGACTTCACGACCCTGGGTGGGACAGGTGTTAGTCTCAAAGCACAAGTTTAGCCCCCTTTGCTGTCTCCATTCTCTCTGCCCTGCTATCATGGGATGATGAGCAGAAAGCCTCTTGTCAGATTTTGGCCAGCCCCTGATCCTAGACTTTCCGGTCTCTGGAAATATGAGTCAATACATTTCTGTTCATTGTAAATTACACAGTCTGTAGTATAGTGTTTTGGCAGTATAAAACAGACTAATACAGTAATGAAAAGGGAAAATGTCAATATAAACTAAAAAACAAATATAAGGAATTGTGAAGGAATAAGCGTAAGCATATTAGTTATTAAAATAAGTATAAACAACTGAATTCTCTCATCTAAAGATCGATGTTAGGTAAGCACAGCAAAGCACAACCATCTACTGTTTAAAAGAAACACACATCAATGATAAGGTGGAAAATGAAGGGAAGGGAGAAGGAATACCAGTCAAATGCATTTTAAAAATGGGAACACATAAAGTTAAAAAGTGGCAATATTAATGAGAGGCAAGAGGCAAGGGAAGGTTGACGGGATGAATCAGGATAAAACGAGACACTGAGTAATGTTAAAAGCACAATAGATCAAGGTGCTATCCAGCCATTATCCAATGTAAACCAATCTACATAGCAACTAAATATATATGGCAAAACATATTAGATTTAAAAGAGCTTGTTGCTATAATTATAATTGAAACCTCTAACATATCATTTGTCATAAATAGATCTATAGATAAATATATATACAGACACAAATTAACTAAGATTATGAATGCCATAAATAGCTGGGAATTTAGATGAAATTCCTACATAGTAGCAAAGTAAACTAAATCACAGTGGCAGAAATTATAAAAGAAAGCTGGCTTTTAATATGTTCTGTTGAGTGACTCCTTTTATGGGCCTCATTTATTTGTTACCAAAACATTTCCTTAAGTGTCTCTTTCTAATTAAATCCCATTATGCACAATGATGGACTCTGTATTTAGTCCTTATAGATACTATAGTGCTGCACTCTCTGCTAATCCAAATACAAAGAAGATGTTGGGAGTCAGAGTGCAGGGAAACAGGTATCCCTGGAGGCCAAGACTGGGTTTGAGTCCTGCTCTTGCAGGACCGATATCAAGATACACACTGCATCTATCAGAGATTTGAAATTGTATCATTGATACAATTTCACTGAAATTGTGCTGGAGAAAGAGCCGGGTGACTGACGGCTGGAGTGGACCATGAAGCCCCGGGTGGCCCTCAGCAACAGCTTTGGGTTCCCACTCCCACTCTGCATCAGTGATATAATTTCAAATTTCTGATAGATGCAGTGTGTATCTTGAATCCCAAACTGGGGTTCAAAGTTGAAATATTACTTACTAGTTACGTGATTTTGGACAATTTACTTACCCTTATTGAGATTCAACATTCTTACCTAAAAATGGAAAAACAATCTCTCAAGATGCAATTCTGTCAATTCTGTCTACAACTTAACTATATTTTACATGATGGTACAAAATAGTTAATCTCCTAGGATCCAAAAGGCCTCTACAGTCTTTTCTTTTTCCAAACAAGGAGCTCCATTTGTGTTACAATAACTAAAAGACTGATGAAGAGAATGTTTGCAAATAAAATAATTATTTCCTCAAAGGAACAACAAAGGGTTAATTAAATGAGTGTTGAAAAAAACTCTTTTGCTTCTATTTTTGAAATTTCAAAAAAATAGGTTGGAAACTTAAAGGGCTTCACAGGCCAGGAGAGGTGGCTCATGCCTGTAATCCCAGCACTTTAGGAGGCTGAGGCAAGTGGATCATTTGAGGTCAGGAGTTTGAGACCAGCCTGGTCAACATAGTGAAACCCCGTTTCTACTAAAAATACAAAAATTATCTGGGTATGGTGGTGTGCACCTGTAATCCCAGCTACTTGGGAGGCTGAGGCAGGAGGAATGCTTGTACCTGGGAGGCAGAGGTTGCAGTGAGCTGAGATCACACCACTGCAATCCAGCCTGGGTAACAAAGCGAGACTCTATTTCAAAAAATAAAAATAAAAAATAAAGGGCTTCAAGTATTACATGCTTGTTTGACTTTTATACATGCTAGTAGTGGTGTCTCATATAGAACTTGGCTTATTGAATGATCAACACACATTAACTATCTTTTTTCCTTTCATATTTGGAAATAAAGTTGGTGAAGGTGGATCCTTGCTCTTACTGTCATAACCATTGGGATTATCCCTATTCAATAAACACCTTCCTGAAGAGGCCAGATAATTTCCTTTTTTACACATATATTATTATTGAAAATGAGGAATTGGTGATCTACAAAATTAGTTTTGATAGTGGAAGGAAAACGCCAATGTGTGCTTCTACGTGTAAGGCACAAGGGGAATTAAAAACATGCCTGGGCAGGCAGAAAAGGGGTATTGATGTTAAAAATCTTTATAGGAAAAAGACCGAAGTTGTGGGAAATGGATAAACTGGGAATAGAAAATAAAAAGAAAAAAACTAAGTCAATGCAACATTTGTCTCAGGCCTTTGCAATATGTGAAGGAGAAAAGCATACATGGAAGAATATAAATTTCTTAACAAAAGGAAAAAATGAATAAAATGAAAAGATGCAACGCAGTGGATATTTTATCTACCATGAATGTTTCTGTGAAATCCAATCACAAAGAGTACTAAGAAGGAATATTAATGCAATGTAACCTTTAACCTGCCATAAACACATACACACATATAGCATCCTGGGAAGTGAGTAGAACTCAAAGTGCATAAGAGTAACCCTGGGAATTTATTAAACATACAGCTCATAGAATCTGCATTTTAGCATGCACAAGCTGATTCTGATACAGACTGTCAACAGTTCACAGTTGAGAAACACTGTCTGGTTGAGCTATACTTCATCATTACCCCAGAAGAGATGAATTTCCTCCTAGCATTTTCATCCCGTTTCATGGATGGGATTAGAGATTCAGGACAGCTTAGAGAACTAAAAATCATCTTTTTAGCTATGCAGCAGGAACCACTATGCTCTGAATGAATATTCTGTATTGAGCAGAACATTCATGAGACTTTTTTCTAACCAGCGGATTTTGGCAACAAAAGAGAACGAGATAGCAAACAAGCTTGGCACAAGCTTCAGAAGCAAAGAGACATGAAGCCTCCCTGGAAGAGAAGATAATACAACCTGAAATGCTAAGAGAATGTTCAATTACAACATTCTGAAATTTTGGGAATTATAATAGCAGATGATGCTGCTGCCCTCCACAGATCTATTAAAATGCATTTTTAAAAATGCATTTGTATGAAACAAATAGAGCTTACTTTAAGGAATTCCTGAATGATGATGATTTTTCAGTATCAAATAGAATTCAAATAAGAAAGTGCTTAATGTTCATTTATGAAGGATGGCTAAAAATTCTAAGGTAGAAGATTCTGTACTTGAAAGAGCAGAACAACCAGCACAAATGGAAGATTTTGAGAGTAATATTAAGATGGGGTGTGTGTGTGTGTGTGTACAATATGAAGACAATAAAACAATAAATACTTGAGTGTAAGAATTGCATATAATGGGGTATAATAGCTTTTAAATACTTTGTTTCTAGAAAAAGGGTATCCACTTATAAATGACATAGACCTAAAGTTCTCATTACATAAATTCTGCAGTAGTTTGGTTTTGGAGTTATGGCGCAAACAGAACCTAATAGAACATATCAAATACACATCTATGAGCAAGAGATTGTGCTTGTGCTTTTATCAATTAAGATAACGTTCAGCTGCAAGAATCAGAAAACCCAATTAAACCATGGTCTGAGTAAGTTGTGGGTTTTATTTTTCTGAAGCTCTAAGAAGTACAGAAGTAGATGAGTCTGGGGCTGTTACAGCACTGCAGACTTATCAGAGATCCAGATCCTGAAGTTCCTCTCATCTACCATTGTAGTACGTGGTTTTCTAAACTCATGCAGCTGCCTTCAAATTGCAGGAAGGCTGCTCTGTCCATCCTCCAGGCTAAAGAAAAAGGCACCCAGCAAATGGCATGTGGCAATTAAATCTGTCCCTTTAGAAAGAGCTTTTCTGAAAGCCCCATTTGGAAATTATTTGCTCCGGTCTTATAAAATAGCACTGTGTCACATGCCACCCTAAATGGTACAAGGAAGGCCTCAAATTTCAGGGTTTTAGTTGTCTATATTGACACTTTGGATAGATATAGTACAGTGGAGAGTAGATATCAAGTAGTCAAATAACAATGTCTACCAAATTAGATATATTATCTAATTCAATTGTTTCATAAATCATACGCATTTCATTTCTTCAATAGATGAGGAACTGAAATATAGCAATGTTAAGTAACTTATCTAAGGTCGATATGAAAGCCCGTATAGTTAAATGCTAATATCTTTCTTACTATATCACATTCCTTTAGGTACCACCAAGCCAAATATTTTCAGATGGTAATTTTCAGAAAGAAAAATGTGTAGATCATGAGTACTTCAGTGAGGTGGTTCAATGCTTTTGATGGGGGACACAGCATCCCTTCATCCAAGACTGAAAACTTATTTAGGGCACCAACCATGTCTTCAACACTTTTGCATTCCCAGAGCTTAGTTCAGGGTTGTATCAGTGGAAACCTTGAGCTGCTGGCTAAATTTGGATTTAGAAATTGTATTTTGAGCTCATGGAATTTGACAAGATTTTTAAATTTAATTTATTTATCCTAATATCCTCACAAGGGTTCACAGAACATGTTATAGAGTAGGCATTGAGTAAATATTTGCTAAAGATTTAAATAACTAATTAAAATTTTATTTTATTTGGAGATAACAGATAACATATATGCAGAGAAAAAAGCATGACAGTAAAAGGAGTAGTTTGTATTACAGTCATGAGTTTGATACCAAGATCACAGGGAGCTGGAAAAGTATGAATGAGTAAATTGGCCTTTGCTGCATTTCAATATGATGAATTTCATTGGGTCACTAAAAAATATTTGTTGAGCACCTACTTTATCCCAGACATTGTGCTGGATGTCATAGATACAATGAATAAAACAACACAAACACATCCTTATGGCTTAAATTTTATCTTCTAAAGATTTATATGTTATGTCCTGCCCAAGACCATGGGAACCCACCTCTTACATCATCATGATGACCTGTATATGAGACATGCATCCAAATAAGATCATTTTGGAGCTTTAAGATCTGATTGCCCTGTGGAATTTTGGACTCGCACGGGGCCTGTAGCCCCTTCATTTTGGTCAGTTTCTCCCATTTGTAATGGGTGGGTTTACCCAATGCCTGTACTCACATTGTATCTAGGAAGTAACTAACTTGCTTTTGATTTTATAGGCTCATGGGTGGAAGGGACTTGCCTTGTCTCAGATGGGACGTTGGACTGTGCACTTTTGAGTTAATGCTGAAATGAGTAAAAACATTGGGAGACTATTAGGAGGGAACCAGAGGAAGATAATTGAATCATGGGGTGGGTTTTCCCGTGCTGTTCTCGTGATAGTGAGTAAGTCTCAGTAGTCTGAGGGTTTTATAAAGGGTGGTTCCCCTGCACATGCTCTCTTGCCTGCCACCATGTAAGATGTGCCTTTGCTCCTCCTTTGCTTTTTACCATAATTGTGAGGCCTTCCCAGTCATGTGGAACTGTGAGTCCATTAAAACTCTTTTTCATAATAAATTACGCAGTGTTGTTTATGTCTTTATTAGCAGCGTGACAACGGACTTATACAAGTCCTAATACCAGTAACTTCAATGATCTTATATGGAGATGGGGGTCTTTAAACAGGTAATCAAATTAAAATGGGATCTTTAGCATGGGCCCTAATCGAATATAACTTCTATCTTTATCAAAGGGGGAAATTTGGACACAGACATGCACACAGGGAGAACACCACTTAAAGATGAAGGGAGAGATCAGGGCAATGCTTCTATGAGCCAAAGAATAGCAAATGTTGCCAGTGAACCATGAGAAGGTAGGACAGTGGCATAGGACAGATTCTGCCTCACAGTTCTGAGATGGAACCAACACTACTGACACCTTGTTTTCAGACTTCCATCTTCCAGAACTGGGAGAGGATATGTTACTGTTGTTTAAGGCCTCTAGTTTCTGGTGCTTTGTTATGGAAACCCTAGACAACTAACACATGGTGAGGCCCCTGCCTCACAGACCTTTACATTCTAGTATGGAGCAGAAAAGGATATAGGAAATTACCAGAGAGACATGATTATTGTTCATACGGTAGTAAATTGTTAGGAGTAAAGAAAAGCAGGGTGAGGAGGATAGAAGTGCTGTTTTATATGACATGACCTCTGATAAAATGCCATCAGGAGTGAAAGAAGGTGAGAGATTGAGCTTTGTAAATGTCTGAAAGAAGACCGTTACAGGCAGGTGCAGCAGCCAACCCATGGTTCTGAGAAAGAAGAATGTATTTTGTTAAGAGGTTAATTTGGCTGAATTGGATGGAGTAAGAAAGAGAGGAAATGGTAGGAGGAGTGTGGTCAGAGAGGTATAGATTGCATAGGTCCATTTTAGATTCTGATGGACTCTGGCTTCTGTTCTGAGTGAGATGAGATGCCATGGGAGGGATTTTCAAGGAAAGCGGTAGTGTGATCTAAGTTTTAAAGGGATCTCTCTGGACTGTGTGGAAAGAGACTGCAGGTAGGGAGCAAATGTGGAAGCAGATACATCAGGGAGGTGGCTTCTACAGTAAAAACCATCCAGGTGAGAGAAGTGGTTGGCTTGAGCCAGCTTGTTGGTGGAAGACATGAGGGGCTAAGTCAACACTTAGACAAAGCATTGCAGGTACAAGAAAGTAATTGACAGAGGAGTGGAGACAAGTTTTCTAGAGGATGCTTCAAGGAGTTTGTACTTAGGAGAAGCATCTTAAAGCAGGCACTACATATTAGTGCTGGAAGGAACAGATGAAGTTGGTACAGAAGAGAATTTGACTTGCTGGAGCCATGCAGTCATCCAGGGCAATGAGGTTATCAGCTATCACAAGATTCACTCCTCCCACTCACATCTTTGATTGACATTTCTGGTCCCCTTCGTGGCTCCTGTCACCTTTTGGTCCCTGCAATGAGCAAATGAATTTCATTTCCTCTAGTGAAAGCTCAATTTGAACAATGAGGGAAAGCTTTTATTTAAATTTCCTACAGTTTTGAACTCATCTTGGATTCACCATCCATCTATCAACCTGAATAAAAGAACAATTACTTAAAACAAAAATTCAAACTGAATTGACACCAAATAAAATCGTTCAGTTTAATAATATCAAATGCTGATGGCAAGAATGTTCCAATAGTAAGTGCTTAACAGCATGAAAGCTCCAAAATTGGTTGAAAAATGATTTGCATCTAGTTGTTTAATAATTTTGTTTAGTTGCCATGCAGATTACCTTATTTTAGACTCCTAATTTTGTAATAGCAAGCAATGCCAATTTTAAAAAAGAGAAGTTTAAAATAAAGTAAAACGTAAAGATAGCATGACAACATTGAGTTCAGTGAGATTGTATCTAGCTTCGAAATATAGTAAGTTAATTAAATAGCTTCTTAATTTTGCAGCAAGAACAAAACTCAATCTACAAAATGTGAGGTGGGTGTGTGGTAAGACTGACCATAGATGCACTGAATTCAAAGGGTGAATACTTGAAACCTATCACCTGAGTTTGAATTCCAGCAGTTTTTATTACAAGTTGAAGAAATTAGTTAATCCATGTCTCAATTGTATCTCTAAAATGGGAATAAAAATAGAACCTACTCTATAATGTTGCTCTAGGTTTTCGGTGAGTTAAGTCATGTAAAGTAAATAGTGACTGCCTAGATTAGGCATAAAAACTTATGCTGTATTATTTTTTTATTCTTTAAATTTCCTAATTTTCTATTTAAAGTTACATTTCAGTGGCTTAGAGAAAAGTGTAATCACCATTCATTTACCTAATTCCAGCTTCCTGGGGTTTGCATCAAACTTTGGGAAGAGGTGTGAGTTGAGCCTAAGCATTGGTGCTCTTGGAGGACACAGAGCTTGGGGGTTGGGCAGATTCTCTGTGGCACTGACAATTCTTTTATTTTCTCTCATTGGAGCAGGAGGCAGGGAAAGAAATGCATGGTTTAGCAGCAGCAGTGTGCATATTTACTGCTGCAGGTCTTCTCCCAGGCATTTTGGACTTTTTTCCATTTATTACCTTCACCTAGAAAATCTTTAATGTATTAATCTGCAGAGGGCATCTGGTCCTTTGCCTATACCATGAAATCTATTTTTCTGTACCTTTATTTCTTCTGGGCTAAGGATCGAATAACTTCAAATATTTCTCTCTCTCTCTCTTTATTGCCAACACCTCCCTTCCCTAAGGCAATAGAAGAAGGGATATAGAAGAGAAGGAACTACAAATAACAGAGATCACCTTGAACAAAGTTCAGAAGTCCACGACGTTATTTAGGGTTTTTTCTTTTTTCTTTTTTAATTTGTTCAAATGCTTGATCTGTGCAAGGAATTGTCCTGAAATCTACAATATAAAGAAAAATTAAGCAAATCATTTAATTAAATTGCTTACAATCACTTGGAGAAGATGGGCAAGTGAACTAATAATTATAATAGAGTGGAGTGTGATGAAACTCAGAATATATAGATATACAGCATTCCACAAAAGACCGTTTGTAGTGGTGACCCTCTGTAGGGAAAGATATGCATTCCAGGGCTGGTTTTACTAGAAGTGAGTCTATAGACATGAAGCTTACCAGACTGCATATGAGCAAGTTGGGACTTTGGAACTGGAAAGGGAACATGGGGATAGCCCTGGAGAAGCAGGATAGGGCTGCATCCTCACCGATCCACAGGGCACACTAAGCAAGGTGGAAAGCTTTCTGTGGGTGAAGGCTGCGTGGTTTAACAAGGTAAGATACGGTGTATCTTAAGAAAATTAACACTCATAAGTAGGAGTTGAACAATGAGAACACATGGACACAGTAAAGGGAACGCCACACACTCTGGGGCCTCTCCGGGATGTTGGGGGAAAGGGGAGGGAGAGCAGTAGGACAAATTCCTAGTGCGTGTGTGCCTTAAAACCTAGATGATGAGTTGACAGGTGCAGCAAAACACCACGGCACAAGTAAACCTATGTAACAGACCTGCATGTTTAGCACATGTATCCCAGCACTTAAAGTAAAATTTAAAAAGTAATTATAATAAAACAAAATGCAGCTATTAAAAAAAGAAAGAAAATTAGCTCACCTCTCCAAAACTCAGTTTTCTCTTGGATAAAATACCATTACTAGCAAGGATGCTATGAAGATGAGGGAGGAAGATGTCATTCAGATTCCCAAATATATAATATGTAGGTGGTAGTTTCAAGGAGGCATGTTGTAGATTCTATTTGTTTGCCTTGGTAATGGCTAAGTTATGTGAAATTAGAAATTTCTGAATTCATCTATAATTAGCTTCTGACATCTGCAGACCACATTGAGAAGTTTATCACACTAATAGGGTGCCAAGTAAAATAATTATCTCCAGTCAAGGATCTCTAAAATACATATAGAAAGTTATCAAGGCTTGGGGAGAAGGTAGTGGGAGCATGAAAGATAGGAAGAGTTTGTTACAGGAAGACTTGGGAGTTTATCAGGAAAGACATTTAAGCTAATGGAATGGCTCGAACAAAAAGATGATGTATGTTGTGTACAAGGGTCTCTTTGGGGTAGCATGAGCAGAACAGAATGCTTGGAGTTTTGGAGGAAAGGGGAGAAAAAGGTATTATTTCTTTTTTTTCTTTTAATCTTTCAGTGATTTTCTATGAGAGAACTTTAAATAGCTAGCTACCTTCTGCATTTGAAGAACAATTTGTTATGCAATGATTTTTTTTCCACATAAGCAGACACTTTGTATAAAAGTAAACAGAGCCAACCAGACTTTAACCTTGGACCAGCCTGACCTTCAGAAGCTACCGTGCCTTGCCACTAAATATAAGCCTAACTTGATGAGTAGTTAACAAAACATTTTTTTTTTAAATGTGAGTTCATCGTGTCTTACCTCACACCATTTCTTGATGGCATCAGTTGCTGCCTAATTTCCTGAGTCTTAACCTAAAATTACCTCCTCCTGGTTAGAACTTGCCTTTTTAGAATGAATTCTTTTCACTATTTTCTCCATGGACGTTCTCTTTTCTTAAGTCATCAGTAAAGAGATTTTCTACCATATCCATTACATTACAAAATTTGGCTGCTCTAGATAAGTATCTTGGGCAGTTGGTCCAGGACTAAGAATCCTCTGACCCCTGGGTCGCTTTTCTGCTTGGTTCCTCTGTCTTAGACAGTTGGGCAGCAAAGGGTTCCTCTTCTAGTATCTTCATGTCACAAGGTGTCATCTATGATGGCAAGTGGGGGTGAGCTGTCTTTGCTTTTTCTTTAGTGGAGTGCAGCTCAGAGCAATGTTTCTTAAAAATGCCCACCATTTTGTGAACTAGTATTTATCATAATGATTTTGCAATTTGAATTTAGAATTATGAGTAAAAGCATGGTATTAAAGCAATCTGTGAACAAAGGCTTCCATCAGTTCATATGATAATTGCAAACACATATATAAACTTCATGACTGTTTGCCACGTAATCCTTTCTTTCATTTGTTTCTCTTTTTTGAGTAGACTTTCCCTTATTTTATTATAATCCTTCCATCTATTAATTATAAACTCTTCTGTGTGTCTTTTTTTTTTTTTTTTTAAGAAATGGTGACACTGTTGCACAGGCTGGAGGACAGTGGCTCTATCTCGGCTCACTACAACCTCGATTTCCCAGGTCCAAGTCATCCTCCCACCTCAGCCTTCCTGGTAGCTGGGACCATAAGCACGCACCACCATGCCCGGCTGATTTTTGTAGAGATGGAGTTTAGTTATGTTGTCCAGGCAAGTCTGGAACTCCTGGGCTCAAGTGATTCACCTGCCTTGGCCCCCGAAAGTGCTAGCATTGCAGGTGTGAGCCGCCACGTCCAGCTGTGTACCTTCATTGATACTAGTAAAGATTGAAGCTGAAAAGATAGAATCAAAAAAAAAAAAGAACATGTGACAGCTATTACAAAGGTTGATTAAACTGACATTGTTAAGGGGAAAAAGCCTCAAATAGCATATATAATAGCATTTTAATGACCACAGAAAATTTGATATTTTTTCTGATAGTAGAACACTTAAGTGAATCTTAAATTATATACAAAAATTATGTAACAAAGACAAACGTGAGTTGGACCTTCTTGGGTAATAATGTAGTGGTTTTTTGACTCCAGAATTGTAGATTCAAATGACCAGCATTTGAATGTACTTTGATATGGAGGAGTTTTCTGGAAACATTTGTGGATATTGTTTTTCAATATTGAATGAGTTGCCACCAGAGGTGTCACGTTGTTTGGAATCATCAAAAACTCAGAAGTGACAGGGAACAGGCTGGATATGCTCTGAAAGACATACAGATGTCACATACCGAGGGCTTAACCAGATGGCATTTTACTCATGTAGTAAATACATATTGAGTGTCCACAAAATGTCAGGTTCTGTGATAGGATAGAGTGATGAAAGAGTTAGAAAAAGAAATGACTACCCTTCAGGCCTGGGATTTGAGATTTTTTTCCCCATCCTAGGGATCTAGGAATATATAAATATTACCTTTAGTTTTTCACAGAAGCTTTTTATTTTATTGTTAAATGGGGCTCAGTTGCACTACTTTATAGGGTAATTTTTAAATTAGATAAAAGGATATGTGAGCCGGGCACAGTGGCTCACGCCTGTAATCCCAGCATGTAAGGCCAGGAGTTTGAGACCAGCCTGGCCAACATGGCAAAACCCTGTCTTTACTAAAAATACAAAAAATGACTGGACATGGTGGCACGTGCCTGTGATCCCGGCTGCTTGGGAGGGTGAGGCAGGAGAATTGCTTAAACCCGGGAGGCAGAGGCTGCAATGAACCGAGATCATGCCACTGCACTCCAGCCTGGGAGACAGAGCGAGACTCTGTCTCAGAAACAAACAAAAAAAGGGATATGTGTGGAAGTAGAAGTGCCTGGTGACAAAATGTAAGAATTTTAGAAAGCTGATAAAACGTGAGAGGATCATGGGGGACACATGTGAGTCTCAAAAGCAGGAACTCTAGTGTATTCACCTGTACACAGTTACTATCACCGGTGACAGAAGCAATAAAGAAGGATTTTATTTTTCAATGAAGAGTTCTTCTCTATAATGGTCTTTCTTATTAAATCCGTTAATCAGTAATTGCAAAAATGGAATCTGAGTTCAGTGTAATGCTCCAAGATGTTTTCACTGCAAAATTCTACCTTTTGTTTAGTCAAAATCTATCTTTGAGGAACAGCCTAAGCCAATGATCTCCCCTGAACCTTCACTTTGCAGAGCAGAATGCTCATCTTGAATTTCCTCAACATGGGGCGCAGTCTCCATGGCTGCCTGCTTCTCCCCATCCTTTGATACAAATCAACATTCTTATTTAGAGGATGATAAGAGATTATGAAATACAGGTATCAGCAGTGGAGCTTTGGGGAAGAAAAATCAAGAGATCATGCTCTGTATCACAGCCCTGAGAAAGGAGACTGGGGCTGTGTGCTATTCTGGAAAAGCGGTTTTGCCTCCTGCATTACTGATGGCCTGTCTGGTGTGAGGCTGACCACAGTAATAATGTCGTGACCCACTCTCTACAGTGGAAAAAGCTGTCAGTTCTGATAAGATGGAGGTTGGCTGTGGGAGATTGGGATTACAGAGCTGCAGTGGCCACAGATAGACCCCTGATTTAGGCACATAAAACAGGATGATTCCGTGTAAAATTGACATTTAGTTAATTTTACATATATGGAAGGAAGACTGGAAAGAACTAACACAAAAAAAAATTAGCAGGAATTACTTCTCAGAGGTATTGAGAGAAGTATCCATTTCTTTTGATTAATCTGATTTTACCTTCCACTTTTTACTTGTGAACACGTGTAAATCTAAAATTAGTGTGTCCATAAAAATAAAATTATGCATTTAGTGACCACATAATTTCATAAAGGGAGCATGAAGTTTAGAATCAGCCCCGCATTAATATCCTAAATCTTGCACTAAGGATAAAATGCCAGAAAAAGGATGCAGTGATAATACCCCTTTCCTTTTAGGATCGGCATTCTAGGATTGAACACGGCTCCTAGAATGGAGCTTTCCTGCCTCACTCACCGGGAGCGTGCTCACACTCTTGACAGTTCCCTGTGCCCCTTTCCCACTCTGGGATCTAAGGCCAAAGAGATTCTGGCTGCCACGCTCTTTCCTGCTGCCACTTTCTGTTAGTGACCATCAAGTGTCTTATTCCCCTGTCCTTTGACCCTTTAGCTTTTTGAAATGTATGTATTCTGTGGATCCCATGTTGTGTTTTCTAACCTGCAGCTTCCCTCAGCAACTGCAGCCAGAGCCAGCCCCATTCCTTTCTCCCCTCCTAATCAGAAACCTTAAAGTCTACCCCAGCCTTTCCTAGCTTGCTTCTTTTGCTGTAATAAACCAGGACATGCAGGGCAATGTCTCAACATGGGACATCTCAGCATCTTGTCCATGCTAGAGCGTGATGAGTTTAGGTGTTATGGTTAGCAAATGTTCAAGACCCTGCTTGCCTTCTTCACAAATCCAGTTTACGCTTCTCAGTTGCAATGGGCTACCTCTACCTAGAGTGTCATCAGTGAAAAAGTCACTTGACAGGGATCTGTGGGTGGAATCTAACAGATTTCAGTTCAGTTATTAAGATAAAGCATTTATGACTGACATGTTTTGTAACAGAGTGGGTGGTTTGCTCCACACTCCTATGGCAGGTATTTCCCAGAGCAGGTACTTTGTATTACTAGTTACACTGGGTGCTCTTCATGACAACGTGGCTGTATTCATCAAGTTGGAAATGCTGTCACTGAACTACTGACCATAGACTCTCCACACACCTAGGAGGGGTTTGGGAGATGCTTGCAGCAGAGAAGCCCATTTAACTTCCAGGCAGGCGTCTAACTTTTTAAAACACAGATCAATATTTTCCTGGAAGATGTTTTTCCGCATCCCATAGACCAGGGTTTAAATCATCTCATTTGGGACTCTTCTATGATCAGAGTCATCTCACTCCATTGCTTTTAGCTCAGGGCTGATGCTGAAACCCACGTTGTGCGGTTTTGTCCCAGGGCTGCATTGCAGTGAGTTCCTGTTCGTAGGCTGGGTAATGCCTTGAAAGTAGGCATCCTGAGATTGAAATCAAGTCAACGATGTTTTCACTTGCTCTGTCGCAGCCGTCCCACATGGGGGACTGTCAGCATTCCCTTTTTGTCAACATATAAACAAGACGTTTTGTATTATATTTGTATTTTGTATTCACACGCGGAATTGTGAATACTTTAGAAATACCTGGGTCTTAAATTTAAGCTAGCAGTTAGATAAGAAGAAAAAGGTCAAGAGAACTATTGTGCAACGTGGCAACGATAGTTAATAACAATGCATTTACTAACAGAGTACATTTCAACTGTTCTCACCACATAAAGATAAGTATGTGAGTGCATATGTTAATTAACCTGATTTAGCCATTCCACAATGTGTATGTATTTCAAAATACCTTGTTGTACACATAAATTTATATTTTTTTGTTAATTAAAAAATGCGGGCGTTGAATTTCCAAGTGTGTTCTAGGATATTTTGGTGTTAAAAAAAAATTCAATTTGTTTCACTAGACAGGTACCTAGTTCTAAAACCTTAAGAATGCTTCGGTTCTGCAGCAGGGTTGCTGGCATTTATTAAGTATGTTGCCAGTCGCGACATCATCTGGTTCAATGTTGGGCATATTTTCAGATGCAACATTTTATATATCACTCGCTGTATGTACAAGCAAATAACTTCAACTAGGCCAGCCTCATTGTGAAGAAATTTCCCTGGTAACCAATGAAGAAATATTAATGATTGGCCAGGTTGACTCCTTGGTGACAGACAGCAGTTGTCTTCCTTTGTCTACCCTGCTACCTAGCTTATATTTGGCACTTCATCAATAAACTAGGGGTGAGAAAGTAAATAAGTGGTGCTTCTACTCTGCCTGAGGATACTTGAAAACAACTTGTTCTCTTAAGTGGATTAAATAATTCCTCCCTGAAGATCTCATTACCTGATAATTTTGTAAAAATTAGCTTTTTCTTTATAGGAAGGGGATAAGTAAACTTTGAGTATTACTGGTAGCTAAGAGCCAAGCTGGCCTGGGCTCAATCATGTTCCCAGCACTTACAGGTAGTGTGGTTTAGAGGAAGCTAATTCACCTCTCTGCGCTTCCGTTTCTTACCTGTAAAATGAGCATTATAATAATCTTCTAAATTGCTGTGAGGTAATACTTCAAGCATTTCCTGGTACACAGTAAGTGCTCAGTAAATACTCTTCCCCTGTCTCTCTTGATGTTTTCCCTCAGGCCTGAATATCTCTGGGCACACTGTTTGCTTTGGAATATAGCCAGCCAGGAAGGGTTATGAGAAGTGGTGTGGTTTATGGCCCGAATGACAAAATGAATTGCCTTTGTCTTCTGTTCGTCCTGGATTTTCATTAATTCTTCCGTATGAACCGAATCCTGTCAGTTTCTTAAACTCAGCAATAATAATCACAGTGTTTAACATTTTAATAAAACAATGGAAGCATGTACATGTGAGTGTGAGTGTGAGTGTGCGTGTGTGCATGAGAAAGAAAGAAATTTTACATAAGAGTTAACTTTTTGTTTCTATTTTCAGTGGTATCAGTTTCCATGAATAAGCTATTGTAAAAAATCAGTAATTTCCCTTTAAATTATAAACATATAAATGCCATCTTGCTTGAGAGTATTCTTAAAGTTAACAACTCTGATAATGGGATGCAACTTTTCTGTTATGTTAAAAGAGGACAGATTTTCTTTCTCTTAAGAAGATTTCTACTTATATTCTTCAATGTTTCAATCATTTTCAAATTCTGATTTCTGTCTCTGCTACTGGCTATGAATGTGTTGAGGTTTCAAAGCATTCAGTTTGGCCCTACATTTATCAAAAATGCCACTCATTTCTTAGCACAGTCTACAGATTCACAAAGCCTGCCTGATTCTCCATATCCCTTGTCACCTGCAGAGGCAGAGCACTCAAGGTCACGGAAGAAGGAAGAAAGGCCATGCATGGGTTATACCTGCCAGCAAAACAGGTGACAGGCAGCCAGTCTGAGCCATCTCAGCTCCACCGGAAAGTTTTTGTTCTAACAGGCTGAATCTAAAGGCTTTCTAACTGCCCACTCACGTCATGGAACACCTGCGGTCCACTATTTGAGGTCCTCTGCTCCCTGATTTCTATACACTTTCCCCTCCTGGCTTTCTTCCTGCAACCTCCTCTTCTGCCTGTCTGAAAAAGTTTAGTTTTATTCCAAGCCTTTTAGAATATTATTTTTAGTATAATGATAGGTAATCTTTATTTTAAATGCCATAATTCTAGTCTCTCTCCAACGTCCTAGGTACCACAGTCATGAAGCTTCTTATTTGACAATAATGAAAATGTGGTCTTGAGTCAGGATAAGTAAGGTTAGGACCCATACTTATTTATCCTTTGTGTAAAGCCCCATGGGCCCCTTTTGCAGCTGGCTTTTTCCCCTTGCACCCTCATGCATCAGCACCTAACTCTTTTGCAAGATAACTGGGTCCTACCGAATACCAACAGACTGCCAGATGGTTACAAGTTTCTAATTCTCAATATGGGTTTGGGAAAGAGAACAAAAGTCCCTTATTTATGATGTAACTTCCCCAGTCTCCAGCCAATCAACACCCAAAACACAAGAAACTATTAGCTACAAATTTCTGCCTGCTGGGCATTGGGAGAAGGGCAGAGACTTCTGCAGGGCCTTACACGTGTAGCTAGATTCAAGGTTTAGCTTACGGTAATATTTTTCTCATTTTAATATCCAAAAAAAAATCCTTAGATAGAGATTTTATGTGCTAATGATACATGTGATGTGTCTTAAGGAATGTGGATACTGAGTGCCTGTACTAACCACAGATCCACCTTCACATACTTGACCTCACCAGTGTTTTATGAATATGCCTGTACAGTTCCCATAAAGGGCATTCCCTTCAAGGCACTAGGGGTTATCTCTCTCTTTTTGAGCAGCTCACTTTGCCTCTAAGATTTTGAGAGCAAATCTAAAGTAAATATAGACAAAGTAGTTTGTTGCACCTCACTTTTCAATACTTTCACTTTGATATAAGCTTCTTTGTCTATTCTTACTTGGAATTCACTCTCAACATATTTTGTGCAGAGAAGTCAACAACCTGAACAAGCCTACTGACAACAGTCTTGCCAACTTTTCTACAAACTCCGTTCTTTTTTATTTTATTTTTACTTTAAGTTCTGGGATACATCTGCAGAATCTGCAGGTTTGTTACGTAGGTATACATGTGCCATGGTGGTTTGCTGCACCTATCAACCTGTCATATAAGTTTTAAGCCCTACATGCCTTATGTATTTGTCCTAATGCTCTCTCTTCTTTTGTCTCTCATCCCCCAGCAGGCCCCAATATGTGATGTTCCCCTCCCTGTGTCCATGTGTTCTCATTGTTCAATTCCCAGTTATAAGTGAGAACACGCGGTGTTGGGTTTTCTGTTCCTGTGTTAGTTTGCTGAGAATGAAGGTTTCCAGCTTCATCCATGTCCCTGCAAAGGATATGAGCTTATTCTTTTATATGGCTGCATAGTATTCCATGGTGTGTGTGTGTGTGTATATATATATATATATATATATATATATAAAACACATTTTCTTTATCCAGTCTAACATAGATTGGCATTTGGGTTGGTTCCAAGTCTTTGCTATTGTAAATAGTACTGCAATAAACATACATGTGCATGTATCTTTATAGTAGGATGATTTATAATCCTTTCAGTATATACCCAGTAATGGAATTGCTAGATCAAATGGTATTTCTGTTTCTAGATACTTGAGGAATTGCCACACTGTCATCCATAATATATGAAATAATTTACACTCCCACCAACAGTGTAAAAGCATTTCTATTTCTCCACATCCTTGCCAGCATTTGTTGTTTTCTGACTTTTTAATAATTGCCATTCTAACTGGTATGAGATGGTATCTTATTGTGGTTTTGACTTGCATTTCTGTGATGATGAGGTTTTTTATATGTTTCTTGGCCTCATACATGTCTTCTTTTGGGAAGTGTCTATTCATATCCTTTGCCCACTTTTTGATGAGGTTGTACAAACTCCATTCTTTGTATTGCATTCTCTCCCTCCCAGGAGCAAGTTTATGGTCCATGGCCTCTTAATCCAGTGCACATTTTCTGCTTTTCCATTATAGCACTTACTACAATGAATAACCAGAGCATTTTTTTTTTTTTTTTTTTTGAGATGGAGTTTCGCTCTTGTTACCCAGGCTGGAGTGCAATGGCGCGATCTCGGCTCACCGCAACCTCCGCCTCCTGGGTTCAGGCAATTCTCCTGCCTCAGCCTCCTGAGTAGCTGGGATTACAGGCGCGCGCCACCATGCCCAGCTGATTTTTTGTATTTTTTTAGTAGAGACGGGGTTTCACCATGTTGACCAGGATGGTCTCGATCTCTTGACCTCGTGATCCACCCGCCTCGGCCTCCCAAAGTGCTGGGATTACAGGCTTGAGCCACCGCGCCCGGCCACCAGAGCATTTTATCCATGGCCTCTCATTCATTTCTGAGCTACTTGAGAACAAGAATCCTGTCTTAATTGTGCCTGATATCTATCACTGTGTGTATGATGAGCCCAGAGTAAGCAGTCAAAAAATGTCAGGGAAAGAAACAAATGCATCTACTTTTTAAAAACATTGACACCATCTTTTTTTTAGATGTGAACACTTCATAAGACAAACTGATAGACACAGAAAGTAGATTAGAAGTTACCAACGGCTAGGAGGAGGGAGGAATGAGGAATTATGGATTAAGGGATACAGAGTTTCTGTAAACCTGTAAAAGGTGGTGGTGGTTGTACAACACTGTGAATGTATCAAGTTAATAGTAACGGCAAAACTGCAGTTACTTTTGCACCAACCTAATAACTAATGACACTGAGTCATGCACTTAAATATGGTTTTAATAATAAATTTTACGTTACATATATATATACATATATATATACACATTTTTTCCACAATAAAATTTTTAAATGACTTATTTATAAACACAAAAGGCATCGAAAGCAAGGTAACTAAAAAAACATTTTCTAAGAGGAAAAGCTTATTTGCTAAATAAAGAACTCAAAAAAGGAAGCTCAGCAATTAGTCTCAGAAGCAAATGCAATGGTGTCAATAGCTTTTTTCACTTATTCTCACTTCAGACAAATATGGCAACAGAAAAAAAATTATTCATTAATACAATGAATTTTAAAAATGAATGAGTGAATAACTAAATGATTAAAAAAATTTAAATAGAGGAATATCTAAAGTTGAATGCATGGGCCCAGCCCAGTACGGTTCATTGCTTTGCTGATCAGGCAGCTGTTAGCTGGTCAAGATGGTCTGTGATCTACATGCACATAGAACATACATGGACATGTCTGCCATTTGTGTTTGATAGGATGGGCTGTCAAGGCGAACAGTCATGGGGCTTAATGCTCAGATCAACCGAATTTGTGTCATGGATCTGTCTCAAATTTTGTAACCTCTGTAAGAGTTTTAATCTTGCTGAAGCAAAGTTTTCTCATCTGAAAAGTGAAAGAGAAAAAAAAGTCCAACATCATTGCTTTTTTGTGGAGGAAAACACACCTGATTAGGGCCTGTCACACAGAAGTTCCTTGCTTATTCAGTGTTATTTTTATTACAGAGGTTCAAATAAATTCATGTGGAACAAATAGTTATTCCACAGAAAATATTATGGGTTCTGAAAAGAATATTAGTGCCAGATATTCATGGTATAACAATTTTTCTTTTTCTTTGCTAAATTTTTACTTAGCATTCTTCGTAAGTTATGCAATGTTAGTTCATCTAAAATTCTAAGCTATAGCTCAGAGGCTTTGGGGAAATACCCATCAGTGTTCAGACCAACTCTATTGTTGGTGATCTGTAATTTATCTTTTCTAAGCAAACATAGGAGTTAAAATTGAGACACATGCCTTACCTTAGAGGATTAGTCTTACAAGTGCTGATTTCCATGTATAGAGTTTTTTCTAACCCTTTTCTCTTTTCCTTTTTCTCTTTCCCTTCCTTCCATGCTGACTTTGGTGTAGCAGACCACTTGGGAATTGAATTCATGGGTAAGACTAAACAATTTGCTCATTTAATACCTCGAAAATGCTAAGCTTTATAATGTATATAGTATTTTCCTTCTCCATCTGATTATAATTGAAATGTCTCATTATCAGATGCTATTAATAGAAAAAACTGTTCTTGTTGATTTTTCACTAAGTAGTGGCTCAAAATGAAAGAATTAACTACTTATTGGGAAGGCAATTTAATGTTAAGTGCAGTGTCTGGAATCATAAAGACGTTGTGTTTGGCTCCTGGCTTTGATTATTTCCTCTAATTCTCAACTTTCGTATCTGTAAAATAGGGATAATAATAGGTTCTATTTTCTGCACATATAAATTGCTTAGCATAATGTCTACAACATGGCAAACACTCAATAAAAAAATCAATGTTTTTTAAATTAAGTCCCTTTCCTTTTGTGAGATGATTACTTTGGATACATTTTGGTATCAATTTTAATTCGGAGTATAGGCTATTAAACATTTTCATTCACAAAATTAAAATGTTTCTTTTAAAGTATTTGGAGTGAATGCTGTATGTTTTAAAGCATTAGAATGCCTTCCATGAGCACTATTTTTATAGTCACAGATAACTGCATGAAAAATTAGAGCTAATTCTCTGAGTCTATGGCTGTAAGTTAAATGAAGACAGAATGTTTCATAAGGTTCAATATGCATCATGGTATACGGATGGAAAGACACTCAGGAGTCAGAGTTAGGGAAATTGAGAAGATCTAAATTTGAATCCAAATTCATCTGCTTCCTTGGATTCTGTTAAATTCAGATTTTTTCTCTTATATGATTCGGATATGAATCCTTGCTTTATACATGAATGTTTATTGTGATGAAAATTATACACTTACTTGCATAATTTATCCATTTGCCCATTTATTCAGCAAATACATATCAAGCCACTATAAGCAAAGAAATAATACATGATGCCAGAGATAAAATAGTGAGTCAAAATGAACAAAAACCTAGTCTAATGGAGCTTATAGTGTAGTAAGCTTATAGATGAAAATCAGGTAATACAACTAATATAAAATTCCGTTTCTTAAGACATACACCAGGGAAGAAGATATTAACTTAGACTAGTGTGATAATAGGAAATATGAGGAAAAGTTGATAGATATTTAAGAAGTAATATCTTGTGTTTGAGAAGGATTGATATTAAAGGTTGGAAGAGGGAGAATTATCAAGGATGACTGCAAGATTTATAGTTCAGAGCTCCAGATTAAAAAGTGGGCCACTTACTGAGAAATAATTCTGACCGAAGAACAGATTTATGGGAAATGTTCACTAGATTAGATATAGAAGTGTTGATTTGGGATGCCTTTGACATATTTGAGAGATAGATGTTAAGTTGGTGGTTGTATTGTTGGAAGTGTTGAGAGTTAATTAGAAACTTGTGAAACATTTTTATACTGGAATTGGTGTTCCCGATTGTATGGTATTACTTATTATTGCTCCATTCTGTGGGTATTACATCATAGAAAAGGCAGACAGCTCAATTCCTACAGGCTTGCGGTTTTGCTGGTTACATGTAATGAAAAAACAGAAAATCAATGAAATTCAGGATGTTATTCAAATGAAGCACCATGGAATGTGAGATAGTTGTGGAAGGAAGTGAAAGAAGGATGACTCGTTGCAATGAAACCAATTAATAGTCATCATGAGAGTGCTTTAACAAGCTGGTAGGAAGGAGAGATTATAGTCATATGGCAGATTGGTTGATTTTGATGTTGAAGATGGAGGAGTTATAGGAGATGATAATATTGAAAGTATTCCTAAGAGAGTAAATAACCAAACTGAGGTTGAGGAAGAAATAATTTGAAACTAGAGGTCAAGTACTTGAGAGGACATAGTTTTTAATAAGTTATCTAATGGATATTCCAGTTACTCATGATAATGCTAGAATTTGGATAGAGAGAAAAAAAATGTTATATGTAAATTTTCCCATTAATAATATAAACTATATTGAATTTGGTAGGTGACAATGAAGGGTATAGTTAAGCGTAATGTCGGACGCATCAAAAAATAGAGCCCACATTATAATGGCTCAAGGACAGTAGCAATTTATTTCCTGATACTATTTGTTCTTCTCCAAGTGAGGGGTATTTCCTGTTTAAGGTAGCAAATGACTAGCTTTATCCAAGTAGTGAATTAGAGATCCAGGCGTCTTCCTTCTTATGGTTTCATTGTTACATAGATTTCTTTGCTATCTGCATGTAGTCAGCAGATGGGAAAAGAAAACAGAGCCGATGCATGCCCATTTCTTAAAAGACCCCGTCTCTACTAAAAATACAAAAATTGGCTGGGCATGGTGACGCGCGCCTGTAGTCCCAGCTACTCTGGAGGCTGAGGCAGGAGAAGTGCTTGAACCCAGGAGGCAGAGGTTGCAGTGAGCCGAGATCGCGCCATTGCACTCCGGCCTGGGTAGCAAGAGTGAAACTCCGTCTTGAAGAAAAACAAAACAAAACAAAAAAAGACTGATCTACAAGAACTCACATCACTTTTTGATTAATAATCTATTAGGTAGGACTAAATTACATGACCTCATTTTACTGTAAAAAAGGCTGGGAAATGGAACCCTGAGAGAAAAGAGGAAACACATTTTTAGAAATCTCTGCCACTGTGTAAATGACATAAACTTTAAAGGAACAGGATTTTTCATAAAAGACAATTGAAAAAGTACTTTAGAAGCCAGAAGGACAGAGCCCCAACATTGAAAGTGAGAAAATAAGAACAACTCTTGAGCCAGGTAGAGGAAAATGAGATTTTTCAGGCAAGATTCAGGTTTCCATTAAAATAGAAGAAAATAAGAAAGAGTCAAAAAAGGGATTGAGAATGCAGAGGGTGTGTTGCTGGATGTAGATGAGCAATTTCATGGAGGCAAGTGGAGAGTTTAACTGGTGGAAGAGGAGTAGAAAGCTGAGTCATGGGCCACAAATTATGGGAAATTATGGGCATATTTTTGTAGTAAGGATACATTGTTGAGAAGGGCACACAGTTTGTACCCTCCTCATTTGCTGATGATGGCAGGGATTCGTAGCATGGAGGTTTGAGCATCATACAATGTATAATGATATGTATCCATTATTATATTATCATACAGAGTAGGTTTATTGCCTTAAAAATTATTTGTGTTCTTTCTATTCTTCCCTCCCTTTCTCCAACTATTGGTCTTTTTACTGTTTTCATAGTTTTAACTTTTATAGACTGTCATATATTTGGAATAATACCTTTTGCACTGGCTTATCTTACTTAACAATTTTTTCAGGTGTTTTCACTGCTTGATAGTGCATTTGTTTCTAGAGCTGGATAATATTACATTGTCACCTTTTGAAGGACATCTTGGTTGCTTCCAAGTTTTGACAATTATGGATATAATTGTTGGAAGCATCTGTGTGCAGGCTTTTGTGTAAAAATACATTTTCAACTTTTTTTGTGTAAATACCAAAAGCATGATTGCTGGGTCATATGGGAAGGTTATGCTTAGTTTTGTTAGAAACTGCCAAACTGTCTTCCAAGGTGGCTGTACCATTTTGCATTCCCACCAACAATGAATGGGAGTTCCTGTTGCTCCACATGGTCTCCATCATTTGATGTTGTCAGTGTTCTGGATTTGGGCCATTTCAATAGATATGTAGTGGAAACTCCCTGTTTCAATTTGGACTTCACTAATGACACTTAATGTGAGCATTTTTTCATATGCTTATTTGTCATCTGATATTTCCTTTAATGAGGTGTCTTCCAAGGTCTTTGGCCCATTTTTAAATCAGTTTGTTTTCTTATTGTGAAGAATTATTTGTATATTTTGAAAAATGATCCTTTATCAGATATATATTTTGCAAATATTTTTTTTGTCATTCTTGGCTTTTCCCTTTGTTCTCTTGAACAATATTGATACAGTCCAGATTATAAAATCTTCCTTTCATGTATTGTGACTTTAATATTGTATCCAAAAGTAGTTGCCAAATCTAGTTTATCTAGATAGTCTCATATGTGATCTTCTATGAGTGTTATAGTTTTGCATTTTACATTTAGGTTTGTGGTTTATTTTGAGTTAATTTTTGTGAAGTATGTAATGGCTGTGTCTAGGTTCATGTTTTATTGCATGTGGATGTTGAGTTGTTTCAGCACCATTCATTGAAAAGCTTATCTTTACCCCATATATTGTCTTTTCTCCTTTGTCAAAGATCAGCTGACTATATTAATATGTATCTATTCTGGGTTCTCTATTCTGTTCCACTAAACTATTCATTTTTTTTTTTTGCCAATACCATACTGTTTTTATTACTATAGCTTTATAGTAAGTATTGAAGTAAGGTGGGTCAGTCTTTCAACTTTGTCTTTTAATGTTGTGTTGAGTTTTCTGGATCTACTGCCCCTCCCTATAAATTTTAGAGTCAGTTTATCAAGATACACAATATAACTTTCTGTGATTTTTATTGGAATTGCATTAAATCTATAAATGAAGTTGAAAAAAGCTGATATCTTGACAATATTGAGTATTTCTATCCATGAACATGAAATAGCTCTTCACTTACTTAGGTTTTTTTAAGTCTTTCATTAGAGTTTTATAGTTTTATTTGCATACATCTTATATTTATTTTGCTAGACTTAAACCTAGATATTTCATTTGGGGGATGCTAATGTAAATGCTGTTGTGTTTTCAATTTCATATCATATTTGTTTGTATTGACTTTT
The DNA here is from genome assembly GCF_009761245.1 of Sapajus apella. Classification (NCBI taxonomy): domain Eukaryota; kingdom Metazoa; phylum Chordata; class Mammalia; order Primates; family Cebidae; genus Sapajus; species Sapajus apella. The sequence continues at coordinate 5,291,996 of NW_022437047.1, forward strand.
GTATATTAACCTTGTAGCCTGTTACATTGCTATAATCATTTATTTGTTATAGGAATATTTTAAATTTTAATTTTTTTTACCTAAGCAATTATGTCATCTACAAAGACAATTTACTTTTTCCCTTTCAAATCTGTCTACCTTTTATTAACTTTTCTTATCTTATTTATATCACTACAACTTCCAGTATGATGTTGAAAAAGAATGATGAAAGGGGGCATCTTTGCCTTGTTCATAATCTTAATGAGAAAACTGTAAGTTTCTTATTAAAAATTATATTAGTTATAGATATTTCGTAGATATTCTTTATCAAGTTGAGAATGTCCATCTCTATTTCTAGTTAACTGAAAGTTTTTACCATAAATGGGTCTTGTATTTTGTTAAGTGCTTTCTCTAAATCTATTGAAAGGATTATGTGATGTTTTTTAGCCTCTTGATGTGATGGATTACATTTATTGATTTTTTAATATTGAACCAACTTTGCATCCCTGAGATAAATGGATAAATGTCACTTGGTTATGTTGTCCAGTTGTTCTGTTTTAATGAGTTACATAATACCTTTTTTCTCTTATTTTTATTATTCTTGCTTTGAGCAATAGGAATTTCATTGATTCTTGATGAACACATGGTCACAAGGAGTTGATGATCTGAAGCACACGTCTTCTTCCCAAATCTTTATACTCTCAATGACCAGCTCTATTTGTGAGCTTACTGATCAGACTCAAAACCAGAATACTTCAGTTTAACAAATTTCTGTTTTATAGCAGGAAACTCCAAATCATATGCTGCAAGAATTCTATATTTAATTGACATACATTTATCACATTTACTATACGGCAGATGTATAAGATATTGGAGATGCAGATATATAATGTCCCATATCCCTGGATGTCCAAACTCTAAGGCTAAAATTAGAGTTTTCGTCTTACACATAAGTGAGGTGATATAGTAAGTGCTCTAAAAAAGGATTAGGCAAGATACGATATGAAAAAAGAAAGGAAAGCAATTGAATGGGCTTGGAAAGTTCAGGAACAGTTTTCCAGGAGAGGAGGCACTTAAGTTGAGTACCAACCAAAGTGAATAAGCTATACTGAGTCATGCTATAGCGAAAATCTATATGGGCCCCATATTGCTCCCACATTAAAGTAAGACTTGCTATTTCAGTCTCTCTTTCTGTATCTATCAGCTTCCTAGGGTCACCACTTTAGGATTGGAAAGAGAATATCAACGTCAGCAAAAACAAGTAACCAAAAAGGTTTTTGAGTTAATTTATTAATTTTAAGGAGTGATCATCCTATTGAGAAAGCCATGCCAAACCTAACATCTATAAAACTGTCAACATTCAACAGGATTTTTCCTTATTTATATTCATGAAATTTTCTTAATTATGCACCTGGGATTGGTACCATGAAAATTTCAACAGCAAATACTGATCTGGAATACAGTGTCAGTTAAAAAATAAAGTTAGCTGCCATAACTAGAGCAGAAATGTTGAAATGCACACAGAAGAATTGTGTTTGTGACGTTTTTGAAATAAAGGGACTTGATGTAAAATAAGTAACCAACAATATATATCTTAAATTTATATCTTAACCTCATTCATTCATGCATGCATTAGGGAAAATAGAGATTTTTAGGGTCAAATATTCTAAATTTCCTTCACAGTTTGAGTAGATCAAGAGATAGAATGGACAGACTTCTTTGTTAAGCTCAAATACTCATTGTGTGATGTGAGAAACAACCAATCATTTAGACTAGGCAGTTGGCCAAAGGCATGTCAGATTGGCCATTTTGGAAGGCACAATAATCATGGAAGATTCTTACCTAAGAAATCTCTAGCTACTGTGTAAGATGCTCAATCATGAAACATATGTCCTTTTGAGTTATTTGTTAAGTGGTTATTTTTCTAACAATACCTTGATGCATTTGATATTCCAGGCATCAAAGATGTTTATATGAAAGCAGGTGCAATGCCATTTGAAAACATATTAGCAAAGCAAAAGGAGAATTGAAGATTGTGTGGAAGATCTTTCATGCAAATTTCCTTCATTCCCAACTGGTAAACAAAATGAATGCTGTCACTTAAATATCTTGTTGGTGATTTGACATTGTTTTTAGGATAGCCTAATATATTTAGGTAAAGTATTGATTGAGAAAACTCTGGTGTAAGTTTTTTAATCAAAAGATATATAAAACAGAAAAATAAGATTCTTAATTAAAATCTTAAGTTATTCTAAGAAAATCTTTGTATTTTTTAAGCTAAAAAAAAAGAAACACTGTGTTTTCCATATGGAAGGCATAGAAATGTGTTATACTTAAAGTCTGTGATATAAAATATATTTATAGGTTTATAACTGACAGACTATTACTTCAAACTTGACCATATATTGGGTATTCTTTCATCTCCTTGTGTAAAGAAAATAGGCTTTAGTGTATTTCAGTGAGCACTGAAGATTATCTCCTAAGAAGTGACCAGTTAATTATTCTGTTTAGATGATAGGAAGTGTTTTTTTTTTTTCTTAAAGCTACCCTGTATATTATAAATGAATTGGTGTTTTTCCTTTAAATCTAACAGGCTCATATGTCAGTCAAATGAATTCATATTTCTGTTCTAGTTTGTGAATTGGCATTAGAGATAGAACTAAGGATTCTTTTTTCCTAAGTTGAAGTCTCTGAAAGTAGACTTATTTGGAACAAAAAAAAGGGTTTTCATTCATTTGAATATATTATATTTGTATATAGAATAAAATGGTAATTTATAAATATGTATGCCTAGAAGTGTGTTTGTGGAGGAGTGCCATTAAAAGAGTATAGTTTTGCCAGTGTGCCCTTGGCCATGTTAAACTATGTGAGAAATCAGATATAGTGGAAAAACAAAAGTTACATGATTTTTTAAGCTCTCAAAATAAGAACCTGCATGAAGTCGTAACTATTTAAATATCCATATTATAAATGACAAAACTTGACTACTAATTAGCTGAAATATCTTTCTAAAGAGCAGGAAAGTAGCAGATAGGACTTGAATTCAAATCTCATCTTCCTCCAGTGCTCTTGAATTATTTAGGTGACTAATTGATGGGAAAGAGGTCTCCATGATTCCTCAAAGAGTTTGTATTCTGGCAATGTTTCAAGCAACAAAGCAGTTTTGTGACTAGTCCTCAGTTTTGAAGGTAATGTTTTCTGAATCTCTTCATGTTCTAAGGATCTTGGCTAGTAACTCACAATTATCCAAGCTGCAAGCAAATGAAATATGAACCAGATCCTGTTTATAGCTATATTCAGAATTATAACTGTCAACTGTATAAAAAGGACTATTTAGCTTGTCATTGTAATCTCTCATATGGGATAATCTACAAAGTTGCATTGTATTGAAGGGTTTTTGGTGAGTATGGACTGTATTGAGTGAAGTCAGTTGGGTGGTTCTACTGTTATATGCCATTGGAGTATAAAGACCTTACTCATCTATCTCCTCTGATAGAAGACATCTGACAAATGGAATTGTGATCTGAACCATCTCTCCACTGACTTCCAAAGATTCTGTCGAAGAAGTATTTAATACTTACACAATACTGTTTTCTCACTTATTTTATTTTAAGGAATATGACCACTCTCTTTCTCTCTATTTTTTATTTTTGAAGGCAGGCTCTTGCTCTGTCACCCAGGCTGGAGTGCAGTGGTGTAATCATAGTTCACTGCAGTCTTGACCTCCCAGGCTCAAGTATTCTTCCCATTATATCCTCCTGTGTAGCTGGGACCAGAGGCATGTGTCACCACATGCAGCTAATTTTTTATATTTTTGTAGAGATAGTGTTTCTCTATGTTGCTTAGGCTGGTATCAAACTCCTGGGCTCAAGAGATTCTCCTGCTTTGGTTTTTCAAAGTGGTAGGATTATAGGCATGAGCCACTGTGCTCAGCCCACTCTCTCTTTTTACACTTTGATTTTTTTGTTGTTGTTTATTTTAATATAGGCCTCAGTACATGTGCTGTTAATCACAAGCCCTCTAAATATTATTTTTAAAAAAGTTATCTTTATTTGACTTGGATGTTCCCAAGACTCCCAAGCCATACATATAATAAGGATTATATATTGGCTTAAGTATTAAGATTTGTCGTAACACAAATTGGTACCTCCAGTGGGGAGAAGTAAAAGTGTTTAAACAAACTCATGACAACTAAGTCAAATATAAGTTCTGAGATAATTTTCAGGTGAGATTAATAGTGTTCAGTGATCTTTGAAAATGATACAACCAAAAGACATATTGGAAAAATATGCAGATCTATTAGTCATGATATTTACAAAGAAGAACATGAGCATTTCTTTAAAGATGTTTTTGGACAAGATTTTAAAATCAGCTAGTACAATTTGATTGGCAGACAATGAGGAAAGTATTAAGCTATTGGAAAAAGCAGTGCTGTTCACTGATGGCTAACATAAGACCAGTACATCTTTGCTAGATTAATAGTATAATATTTTCCGTAAAGTTGTTAAATAGCTAGATCAGAAGTTTCTATGTAGTTGTGAATATACGGACTTTATCAAAATCTTGGACAGACTTTCATGAATTTCTTATGTAATATGGTGAAACATGAATTATAGGGTAATTACATAGTGATAGGTAGATTTGGGACAATAAATTCTAGTTGAAGGATCAAGACCAGCCATGAGCAGAACTTCTAGTTTCTTCTGGGGTAACATTTTTACGAATTGAAATAAGGTCACAGCTTGAACATATAGCAAATTATTGAACTTTTTGTAAAAGGTGAATGCTTCTTTGTCAGAATTAAAGTCTAACAAGAAGGATTGGGCATTGGGCTGATCAAATCAGACTCAGAATAATCTGATCTTTTAATCAGTATCAAGTTGATTACTTACAAATGCCAAATATCTAAACTGCACATGAGTTAGGAGTCAGTTCTGAAAATCTGGAATGTGCTAAAATAAAGGGAAATAAAAAGCAACAATGATGTTAAGATTGTTATTAGAAAGTAATTCTCACAGAGGGAAAGGTGCGGTGGCTCGCGCCTGTAATCCCAGCACTTTTGGAGGCCGAGGCGGTGTATCTACCACTTGAGGTCAAGAGTTCCAGACCAGCCTGACCAACATGGTGAAACCCCATATCTACTAAAAATACAAAATTAGCCGGGTGTGATGGGGCATGCCTGTAATCTCAGCTACTTAGGAGGCTCAGGCAGGAGAATCCCTTGAACTTGGGAGTCGGAGGTTGCAGTGAGCCAAGATT
>NW_022437047.1:5297684-5367815 GCF_009761245.1 Sapajus apella
AGGGAGAGAGAGAGAGGGAGGGAGGGATGGAAAGAAAGAAAGGGAGAGAAATAAAGAAAAGAAAGAGAGAGAAAAGAAAGAGAGAAAGAGAGAAAGAAAGAAGAGAAAGAAAGAAAGAAAGAAAGAAAGAGAAAGAAAAGAAAAGAAAAGAAAGAAAGAAAAGAAAGAAAGCAATTCTCAGAGTTATCAGAGGTTAAAAAATCATTTTTTTTTTAAATAACCAGTTCTGCCTTATGTTTGCTTCGGGAGCTAGGATAAATTAGTGGAATAAGAGGGGGAAGAAAGGACAATGCTGGAACATCTGAAGATGCAGCAAAGTGAAGATGATTCGGGTTCTTTTCAATAAGTAGAGTCTTTTTGCTTTATGGTCTCATGATGGTTCAGCTAATCAGAATGAGTTGAGCCCCTATGAGAGCTCAGGCCTTGTACCAGGCCAACTACAATAAGTCAAGTGAGGCGGACTCTCAAGAAGTTCCCCGTTCAGTGCTGGGTAATACTTTTTTTTTTTTTTTTTTCTGAGGCACAGTTTTGCTCTTGTTGCCCAGGATGGAGCACAATGGCACAATCTTGGCTCACTGCAACCTCTGCTTCCTGGATTCAAGCAATTCTCCTGCTTCAGCTTCTCAAGTAGCTGGGATTACAGGCACCCACCACCATGCCCTGCTAATTTTATTTTATTTTTTATTTTTGTATTTTTAGTAGAGATGGAGTTTCACCATGTTGGCCAGGGTGATATCAAACTCCTGACCTCAGGTGATCCACCTGCCTTGGTGTCCCAAAGTGCTGGGATTACACGCGTGTGCCACCATACCTAGCCACCTGGGACATACTTTTAAACCAATTCTTGCATTTATTGCAAGAAGGACTTAAATTGAAGTTTTGTTTTGTTTTACAAAAGGTCAGATTAAGATGTCCCAAACAAATACAGGATGTTAATATATGTTTGACACATGTGAACATAAATAGGGTTCGTGTTCACATATGTATGGACAAATTAGGTTCTGTACCTCTGCTGCACAGTTTCACAGAGTCTTAGGTATATTCTATTCATCTGTGAATCTCAGAGAGAAATCTATTGTAGGCAACCTTTTTTAAACTATTTGTCCAAAGGAGCATATATTCTAAAGCTATGGCTTAGGTAAATCCTGGGGTAAAGGGAGACAGGGGAAGGAGCACCCACATATATCAGAACAGTTCAAGCCCTTTTTCAGTGAAAGAATAAAAAATAACATTCCTACAGTTAGTAGCTGGAGAAAAGAAATATGAGAGAGAGGGAAAAGGAAAAATAAAGAGAAATAGGGGAGGGAAGACCACATATGGGAAATGGCAAGGAGTCCCAGGTAACTGGATAAACTTGATGTGGTTGGTGAAGGGGTCAGAGCAGATTATACCACGCTGCCTGCCCTTTGAAATAAGTGTAATCTTATCTTGTTGCAGAAGAAAACCTTCTGAGATTTCAGGCAGGGAAGTGATGAGATTTTCTCAAACAGCTTACTCTGTCAGTAGCTATGTGCAGTTTGCCTGAAGGCACTGATCGCAGAATGCTAGCTAATGGGACAAGCTTGGGATTTTACTTCAAATATTCACCAAATGCTAGCTCTTTGAGCAACACTGTGGACATTAGAAGGATAAATTTTCATTTAGTCTGTGCCAGATTCAGAGAAAGCAGCAAGGGCAGAATGCCTGGGGAGGCAGTGAGATGAGTTGCAAAGTGGGCCTTGAACTGGTCTTCCAGGAAAGAGTATTTGATATTTATGGGCAGCGATGGAAACATCCTAATGAAGATGTCAGCGTAAACAGGATGAGGATGAAGCGATCTGTTTGGCAATATTGGCTCTCATCAGCAAAGGGAATCAGGTTATAATTTAATTTAATATAACTTTCTCCTTAAAACATAAATAAAAGCATACCATTCCCCTGCAAAAATCTTTCTATTGGATTTAGAATAAAATCTAGGCACTATCAGCTACCCTGCCAATTCCTCCATGATTTGGCTCTGCCTAGTTCTCTAACTACTTCTGCCACATTATTCTTTCCATTTCTTTACCTACCCCAGGGCCTTTGTCCTGGTTTTCCCTCAGCACTAGCTATTCTACTTATCTGAACATGGTTGATTCCTTCTCATAATAAATAGGTCAATTAAAATATATTCTGTAAGAGACTTGACTTAGCCTCTCTATTTTGTGCACTTCCTATTTTATTCATAATAGCTTCTTTTGTTTCCTCCATTGCATTTATTAAAGTAACTGATTTATGTGTTCACCTGTTTCTCATCAGCTAGAAAATAATTTCTGTGATAGCAGAACTTGCTCATTGTGTATCTTCAGCCCAATGCTTAGCATAATTATAAAAGCTCAATGAATACTTATGGATATAACACTTTTAAAAATAAATGTAAATGGTATATGTTTTTCTTAACTTTTAAGCTGCTTAAGTGCCTAAAATATGTAAGCAAAGTAGCCATGAAACACAAGACCATGCAATTGAGATCTAGATTAGTTCTCTGTCAGCAATCTACTTTCTTGAGATTTTAACCAGTAGCTTATAAAAATGGTATTAATCTAATGAGGACTTTTTAAAATTAAAGCTTCCAGTTCACTTAGTAGTACTGAGTGTTAAAGGTGTTAAATATTAGTGTTTCCAACAGAATTGGAACACAGCTTGAGGAAGTCAAGTAAACTTGCTTACCCAGTGAGGCTGCCTCCCTGAATGTTGAGTTCACTCTTCTGAGAAGAATTCCATCCCATTTTTTTTTTTTTGCATGGCAATTGAAGCAGAAGATTGTGCTGTATTGAAAGTATATTGAATATGGGCTCCTTTTATTGATAAAGCTTTCAGGCACTCACCAGTTATGAGCCATAGAGGAAAGAGAATGAATGTTGACTATTATATAACTTATGGGCATGGTGGGTGACTTCCTAGGAGTTATCACAGTTTGTCTTTTGAAGCTACCAGGAATCTCAAATATGTGATGTATGAAATCACCATAACATGAGTGACTGGATCTTTGGTTTGGGGAAAATTGCTCCCGTCTTCATTTTTGTATCCTTGCAAATACCAGATTTGGGGAGCTACGTGGTATGTATTCAAGAGAGCTATCCATATTTAGAGTGTGCATGCATGATGCTACCATTCATGAGAAAGAAAGACATAGAGATTCAGGGCACAGAAAGTTAGTCTTTTTAAAAAGCCTAGTAAGGGAATTTTTTACGTGCTATACGTGAAGAAATAAAGCTGATGGAAGTAAAAGTAATATGCCCAACTAATAAATAGTAAAGATGAATAATAATCCAGATCAAATATCTCTAGAGCTTGAATTCTTCCCATAGTCCTTCCCCAGCAGCAGAATAGAAAATGGTGTGTTTTTTCTAAATATGATAATATCCTACTTTGTGCTGGGCTCCAAGCACACTGGGCCAGGGCCCTAACTACATGCTACTAAGGTCTCAGCTGTAGAAGGTACATCATGGGTAGGTTGGCCAGATTTAGTAAATAAAAATGCAGGACACCCACATAAATTTAAATTTCGGAGAGGCAACACTTTTTAGGCTAGATATGTTTCATGTATTGCATGAGGTGTATCTATAAACATTGTATTTGTTGTTTACATGAAGTTCAGATTAACTCATGTTTGAGTATTTTATCTGGCAACCCCAGTTGTAGGGTCATGAGCACAGTAAGGAGTGCCCCCCACCCCCGGCAGTGTGACCCATTTCTATCTAACACTCCAGTTCCCAGGAAGGCTGAATATAGAGTTAACATGAGCAGTGCAGGAAGATAAGCAGAATTAATGAGGAAATTTAGCAAAAGGGGTTGGAATAAGAGTTTGCTTTGTGTCCCAAGGGGCAGCTCTGCTTGTCACACGATGAGAATTAGTCACAAAATACTAAACTGTTCTAAAATTATCTCTGCAGCTATGGTTGTTTAACAAGGCAAACACAGCCTGTAAGCTCATTGGTTCTGGGCGGGATGGATCCTGCTGTCAGAGCAATTGATGAATTATTTTAAAGCCAAGTTCTTATTGTGAGTGAAATAGATTAACACCTCAGATATGGATGCTTCGAAAAACAAATAGCAGCATGATAACTTAGTTAATAAGCTTTTGAGGAAGAAAGTAGCATTTAACTTACCAAAAGATGCAGTTCAAGGTTTTATTAATGAAGTAATAACAGCTGTGTTTTTATCTGTTCACTACCCATTCATTTTCTCGTTACGTTCAGGCTGCTAACTTCAGTCACAAACACGCTTTTATGAGAATATGGGGCTTTTTGTTTCTACCAGAAAATAATCAAGATATCTATCTTCTAGAGTTGTACTGTATCACAGTAGTGATTTAATGAAAAAGGGATACTATGGGATTCAAGCATTGTAGTAAACACACACACGCACGCACGCACACACGCACACACACACACATACGCACACACACTGAAGCCAGGGAGACATTTATCAAATTGTGACTTCATCTCCTATATGCTGTGAGACATGGGCTATCTGCCTAGCCATATATCCATGTATCTATGTATATGTGTATACATCTATCTGTGTAAATGTCCACCTCTGATGGTTCATTAATAGAAAGATTGATGATGTAATACCCCACATATACATTTCTTGGCATATAGGCATTCAAATTGTGCTCTTCCTTTCTTCATTTCTGGTTTTTTTTTTTTTTTTTTTTTTTTTTTGAGATGGAGTCTCGCCTGTCTCCAGGCTGGAGTGCAGTGGCGCAATCTGGGCTCACTGCAACCTCTTGGGTTCAAGTAATTCTCCTGCCTCAACCTCCCGAGTAGCTGGGACTACAGGCACACGCCACCATGCCCAGCTAATTTTTGTATTTTTAGTAGAGACGGGGTTTCATCATGTTGGCCAGGATGGTCTTGATCTCTTGACCTCGTGATCCACCCGCCTCGGCCTCCCAAAGTGCTGGGATTACTTTCTTCATTTTCTAATGTGTTACACTGTGTTTTCCTGGTTTACTGAGTGTGTGTGTGTGTGATGTGTATGTGCGTGAGCACACATGTGTGTGTCCAGGAACCCTGAAGGACAAAACTGTGTGTTTTCGGAGTCTTTCTCATTTTTTCCCATGGAACAGTGCCAAATACTACAGTATTTTAGGTGCATCTTGCCTCACCACCAGGCTAATCTCATCTCATCTACTCATGCTGTTCTCAACGATTCAGAAGCACGTTCTCTTTACACACTGTAATTGTCCATGCCTGTCTTTTCTGCATGTGATTTCTATGTGTTGTGACACTAAGACTCACCACTCTTTCCTAATACAACCTTACATGCAGATCTGCATTCTTAGTGTATAAGGTGCTTATGTGTTCTACTGTAACTTTGCTAGATTATGGTGTCACCATGGTTTATGTCCCTCTTTCCTCAAAATATTGTGAAAGACACAAAGGACATTATCATCTCATTATAGTCTCAGCTCAAATTTCACATCCCATCGCCTAAATCAAGTCCAAGTGAAGACGAGGCTCTTCACATATAGTTCCTTAAGCTTGGCAACACGAGTAGAGTTCTTGACTGTAGATGTGTTAACTAAAGAGGATTATCTGTCCTACATACACCTAACATGCAATGGCAGATGAGCAAACAATGCTATAGACATTTCTGCTCAAAAAGGATGGTGGAGGGAATGAAAGACACTAAAGAATCGCTGGTCGATAGCAATTCTGTCACTGAATATTCGAGGTAAATGTTGTAAGTTCCTTGGTTAGATCTCAGAAGTGACATCACACCACTTTTGTCATGTCTTGTCAGGAGTTACTAGGTCTAGCATGACGAGGAGATGGGGTCCTTGGGAGCACCTTAGAGATTGCATACCACTCATTTTCCCAGAGCCTTTGGCTAATTTGTGCAGGAATTCCATATGCCACAAAGGCCTAATGTCACACCTTCTTTTGTGTTGTCTTCTTAATATTGCCTGTTTAAGGTGGGTAACAGTTACTACCAACAACTAGGACCCCAGGGAAAGCTCAGGTTTAAATATCTGACAAACCAATGATTACATTAGCTGTCAGTGACTACCTGTGTGTGTGAATAAGACTATTATTCACCTGTAAAATATTCATATCTATCTCACAGGAATATGGTTAGCATAAAGCAAAATAATGTATATGGAAGAAAACAAGCATACATTTTCTCTAAAAACATTTACTTTTTGAGTTTATGATGCTCTCAATGTGTAGAAGACATTATTTCAAATGTAGTTGGGTAATACATTGACATATGTAGAATGTGCTATATAAAAAGGTGTGCTTTTTTTTTCTTATCCAAAAGCAAAGCCCTTGGAAGTTATAGTTATAAAAAGTCATGTTTTTTGTTATTAAAATCAAACACTACGTATTTACAGGGGTTTTTTTGCAAAAATTACCTAAACTCTTATTTCTGTGAATAAGTGCTATATTATTATTAATTATACATTTAGAAGAAGGCTCGGAGATCAGCAAGTCTGTCTGATTAGTCTGTATATGGAGTTGAAATCTGTCTGCCTGTATCACACAGTGTCATGAAGTCATATATTCCTGGAATTTAATCTTTGCTCTTTTAATTACTAGAATTACATTAATTTTCCTGGGTCTCAGTATTCTTGTCTGTAATACAGGGCTAATAACAGTACAATGAATATTCTAACAACTCTTGGAATTGTTGAAAAGAATTTCCCCAATCAACTTCTAATCTGCTCCTTCACCTCATAGACTGTCTAGTACTTCAAGATAATTATCCTGGCTTCTCTCTAAGTCTTACCTCCTTAGTCATACTTGTTAATGATATTATTTTCAACTCTTTCTTTTCCTGTGTAGTATTCAGAAAAATTTTGGTTTGTCATTAACTCTTCAGAAATTGAAACCTATGTCCCATGGTATTTTGAAATTGAGTTGAGAGAATGCATGTCATACTTCCAGAATAGCTCATGTGCAGTAAATGATCCAAAGTATTCGGATTTATTTTTCGATCATTTTTTTGCACCAAAATTGTGGCTCTATTTAGGAGATATCTTTGTAAATATTTTGCTAAATGTTTTTTTCCCTTTTCCAGCCACACTTTACAGAGTGGAGATATTATGAAAGTCTGTCTTCTTAAAATGCATTTTTATTATGTTTTCTTGGTTGGAAATATTGCTTATATTTATTTTGTAATTTGTTTTGGCTTTATAGTTGTATAAAAGATATAAGCATAATGGGTCTCCACCTTACTTTATATATCTACTATTAAAATTTTTCTTGAAATTGAAAATAAAAGGTGCTTGTCTTACATAGCTGCAGTTGTTTTATGTAATCTTTAGTCGACAAAAATATCACTCTTAGTGAACTAGTTTAGAACTGAATTTTAGCAGATTCTACTTATATTTATGATGATTTACTTAATTGAGATATAACACTTTACATATTGTTCTAAATTTTGTCATCTTTGTTTTTTCTGTCTCACAGATAGAAAATACAGATATTTTTGCATATTGCGGAAATAAAGTTTAAAAATTTGACATTCCCTGAGCCAAAAGAAAACATTTTTCACCTTTCTGTTTTGCCTGATTAATGTTTAAATTATCCTCGTAACTAAAGTAATTTTTAAAATGCTATTATAGGTAGGATCTAGCAGCTTGGTAATGCCCACATTTATGACAAACACAGAAAACTGATATTGCTGTAAAACGGACACTAGGCCGGGCGCGGTGGCTCACGCCTGTAATCCCAGCACTTTGGGAGGCCAAGGCGGGTGGATCACGAGGTCAAGAGATCAAGACCATCCTGGTCAACACGGTGAAACCCCGTCTCTACTAAAACTACAAAAAATTAGCTGGGCATGGTGGCGCATGCCTGTAATCCCAGCTACTCAGGAGGCTGAGGCAGGAGAATTGCCTGAACCCAGGAGGCGGAGGTTGCGGTGAGCCGAGATCGCGCCATTGCACTCCAGCCTGGGTAACAAGAGTGAAACTCTGTCTCAAAAAAAAAAAAAAAAAAAAACAGACACTAAACTATTAAAACAATGTGACATTATCCCCTGTCCTTTAACCAGTAGTATACTTGTGCTTTCTACTTCTAACTGATCATCATTTTCCCAGCATATATTTACCAAATTTTACCTAGAATTGTAGAATCAAATGTTTCTTACCCTTCATACTGCAAAGTCCTGAATGATGTTTGGTAACCGTAGAAAAATATATGTTGCACTAAGAATCATTGTTTTTGCTGTTGCCACTGATCTGACCAATGGAAAGATGGTAATGTGCATATCAAAGTTCTTTTCTCTCATACATACAAAAAATATTGATTCTATCTTATAACAACTGGAACTTTTCCAGTCATTCTGTCCTTCAGATATACACACTGATAAATGAGGACATACTGAAATGGGTGTGGATGTCCCTTATTTATTGTTTGCTCTAGAAATGAGATCACAATTTCAGAACTACAGTTCCAGATTTCAAAACCTTTTCCTTTTTTGGCTTTATGTTATCATAGGAAAATATCTTTAATTTGGTAAAGTCAATCTTCTATCCAAGAAGAATAATCCTCTGCCCGTAACTATAACTTTTCTCTGTACGCTTTCTTTTTTGGAAAATGTAGAGCCATGTATATGTTTTAATACTGAGAACACAATGAGTTTTCTAACACAACTGTGACAATAGAATGCAAAACATGATGCTCCTGTAGCTGAAACATGAGCATTAAAGAAACTGTCATCCCGAAAACTGGCGTTCTCTCTGGAGGCTACAGTGTGCCTCCTGGGTCACAGTGATTCCATGGTGCAGGGAGATTGCCTTATTATACACCCAGCATCCTAGGAGGCTGACATTTCTGTCAAGATGCCGTTGGTGAAACAGCACCAATAAGATATGAATACTATTATTTATTAAGTATAATAAATTGCAATTTCTGCCAGTTTATAAAGCTACTTGAGTTTGTAAAGCTTCTGCTTATGTAAAAGTGAGACTGAAGCAATTAAGACCAAATATAAATTGTGTCATATGTCAATACTGATCTTCAAAAATATTAAATATACCTCATAAGCCAATTGCAACATAATCACTATGGCTTTTAGAGTTTGAGTTATTGAAGAATTATAAGGCATCTTTGAAGGAAATTTTATCATATCGAAAGGAATCCCCTTTTTAAACTTTGACAGTGGCTAAGACCTAAATCTGAGATTTTCTTACATAGAGATACACACTCACATGTGTGAACATCTATTATTGAGAATGTCATAAACACTTTTCTATCTTTCTGCTTTCTGCATTTTTCTGTCAAAGATTTTTTTTTTTTTTTTTTTTGAGATGGAGTCTCACTCTCTTGCCCAGGCTGGAGTGCAATGGTGCAATCTCACCTCACTGCAACCTCTGCCTCCCGGACTCAAGCGATAATCCTGACTCAGCCCCCAGTAGCTGGAACTACAGGCATGCTCCATCATGCCTGGCTAATTTTTGTATTTTTTGGGTAGAAATGGGGTTTTGCCATGTTGGCCAGGCTGGTCTCAAACTCCTGACCTCAGGCGAACCACTCACCTCAGCCTCCTTAAGTGCTGGGATTACAGGCGTGAGCCACAGCGCCCAGCCCTATCAAAGATTTTTTGTGAAATAAAGATAATTCCATTTCCTCGGTTTCAACATTTTTCATGGAAGAGTAGATTATTTTTTCTCCTATTATGTGTCTTCTTTTCATATGCCCTCAATTTCCCTTACTCATTTGTCTTTTACAAAAGCACTTCCTTTCTGTTTTGGGAGCTCAACTCTTACTAGCAGTACCTCGCATATACATGAGTTTGAATGTTCTTTTACAGGAAGAGAAAGGTATTTTTGGCAATTCTGAACCTTTTTATAAAGTTCAAATTGGATCAATACATTTAGCAGTTGTTTTTTTTTTTTGACTAAACGAAAGCTACTTTAACTGCATAATTTTACCTATCCAACTGACTTATCGAATTAATGGGATAACAGGACCAGTACACTTAGGGCTTTGGGGCTTAGTATTGTCAGTGCTATTGATTTGTTTAGAGTATTTCCATGAATAGTTTATAAGATCATAGCACACTGTGGCTGAAAGAACGTTTTGAGACCTCTCAGTCTGTAATCCAGATTCTTATACTTACTGGGAACTGAGGCCAAGAGATGCTATAAGACAGGCCTACATTTTCTCAAGTAATGGCAAGGCTAAGATTCAACAGCAAGCATTTTCTGGCTATCTGCTACTAGATATAGTCTTATAATTTCATCTTTACTACCTTTTTCTTTAAATGACAACCAGTTCAGATCCTCAATTCTTATAGCCCAATGTATTTATACCTAGATAGAAAGAAAGAAAGATAGTTGTGGTCCTTCTTCAGTGAGGACTCCATACAATTAGACTTGAGGCTTGATGACACCCTTGTAAAATCTTTCTAATTAACAAAGATGCATTAGCGCAGAAGCAGTTCTTACCCTTCAGAAATGTCTTGGAAAATGTCTCCTGCAGTCATCGTTTTGACCTGGCTAAAGATGCAGTGTAGCAAGAGTGGCTAGGTTCTACCCCTAGACACTGTCATGGCATTGTTATTTTCAAAGAGTGTCTGTAAGCTCCTACTACTGTTCTGCATTTCATCTGTGTGTCCTTCAAGCCCAGCTCAGAGATTAGGACAGATCAGGCTCTTAAATGTTGCTGGACAATTGGATTTTCATAAGCCACTTTTAATGATTTCACATACGCAACATCAGCTCCGATTACATTGAAAGTGTTATTCTACTCTTACCTAGATGACATTTCAAATCACTTCATATTGAAAAACAAAATTAACTAAAACAAAAAAGATGGTTGAAAGAGTTTACGGCAAATAGAGAGAATTTGGCTGTGAATTATGTTTTCCAATCCCTGCTGTATAGAGCAAATTGTTAGAATCAGCATTTATAATTGAGCTTCAACTAAACGCTTTGTTTTATAATTTGCTCTAAGGTAATTAGAAAAATGTGCATGAAAGCATGACACGTATAAATCACAGGTATATTCATCTGAAGTATTTTGTGCAGTTTATATTTATAGCTCATTGTGAGAAGCCAAATTTTAAGCAGACAATTAAGGGAAGGTAAAGGGACTATTTTCCCAGCAACTGCAATGTGCTAGGCACAATGCCAGACTCTGCACAAGCTCTATCTCCATTAATCTTCTCTAATGTAAATATTGTCACCACTTCAGAAATAAAGAAACTGGACTATGTAAAAAACTGAGCTTAAGGGGATCAATAAACATATTATACTTTATTGAACATATACAGGTCTAATTAAAGTAATTGCAAGTTACATCTAAATAATTTGTGATAGAGACAGAAGTTGAACCCAGTGCTGGCTGGCACCCTAGTTACTGTTATAAAGGCAATTTTCATTATTGGGTTATTTTGAATAATATACATTTTACATTTTTTAAATAACAATTTAATTTACAATGATGAGTTTACAGATTTTTAAAAATAGAATCATATTATGGCATCATTATATATCAAAGGCCATTTATAAGAGCTCCCTTTGTGTGCTCTTATTCTCCTTGTCTAAATGGAGCCAGATGATTAGAAATTGTAGAAAAGCATAGACTGGTTCAATAAAATTGAACTTGGAGACAAATTCAATTCTATACTCTAACACAGCACTTTATAAAGTGTGTTCCCTAGTGATATTAAGAGGTGTTTTGTGCACACACACTCACACAAATATTAAAAATAAATAAATGGTTATATATGTGTATGACAGAATTCCATGGTCAAATGTTTTGAGGGAATCTTGGCTTGAAGAAAATTAAGGATTTGTTTCAAAATTACGTAAATGCTCATATCCATTTGAAAATGTGCCTTGTGAAACTCCAAGGGAGAAATGGAATTTGTGAAATCCCCAAACTTTTTCATCACAAAAATCTCTTTTACAAGAAACAATTGGTAAATCTTGGAGTGTAAGCAGTTAGCATGACATATCTTGGGAAATGTTTATTCATTTACTTAACAAAAGCATCTGAGCACTTACTATACGCCAATCATTTTATAGGTATTGGGAATGCAGAATGATTAAAACTGACAAAGATTTCTGCCTTTGTGCAGCTAATATTCTAGTAGGGAAGCCTAAATATAAGCAAGACAAATAAGTAAAATATATATGACTGATTCTGATGAGTCTTAAGAAAGAAAAACATAAAAACAAGCAGATAAAAGGCTGGAGAATGTCAGAACAGGGAGTTGAATTTTTAAATAGGGAGCCAGGGAAGACCTGATTGAGAGTATAGTATTTTAGTAGAAACTGAAGTTAGGAAACAAGCTCTCTGAATCTTTGGGGGAAAAACTTTCCAGGCATAGGAAAGATCAAATTCAAGCACAAAGCCACTGTGACTGGAGCAGAATGAGCAAGGGGAGGAGTTATAAGATTTGAGGTCAGAAAAGTTACCAGAACCCAGATCAGGAAGGTCCTTGCAGGTTATAGTAAAAAATTTTGTTATAAATGAAGTGGGAAGCCTTTGGAAGGCATTGAACACAGGAATGAGAAAACCCAGTGTTAGAGCTGATTTTTTGAGAAAAGCCCGGTGTGGTTGAGAGGGAGGGTAAAACAATCAGGTAGAAGGCTACTGTAAAGATCTAGAGGAGACATGATGGTGACCTAAACAAAGATTTTAGCACTGGATCTATACTGGATTCTGGATCTATACTGAAATGTAGTTTGCCAGATTTGTTGAAAGAGCAGATACAGGATTTGAGAAAGAGCAATCAGAGGTGAGCCAGGATTTTGACCTCAGTAATGGAAAAGATGGTCTCAACTTCTTAGAATGAGGAAGACCTTGAGAGAAGGAGGTTTAGGGAGATAAAGTCAAATATAAGGAGCTAATTTTTAGGCATAATGATAAGATGCATTTTACGTATTCAGGTGCAGAGGTTGCTTTGGCAAATGGAATACTAAAGTAGGCAGTAAATGTCAATCAGTTTATATAGATAGAGCATATGGAAATTCCAAGGTTAGAATGGTCTAGATTTTAATAACTAATTCTCATGTACAGAACTCTCAACATGAACTACAATTCTATAAGCTAACTTAGTGCAGCCATGCTTCCAGAAGAAACAAACAAACAGAAAAAAAAAAAAATCAAAAAGGAGGCAACATCTCTGGTCCCAACCTTAAGTGGTTCTCATTCGTTGCCTTTCTTGGGTTTGAAGGTGGAGTTATGAGTGAAACAGCAGCGCTGGTTGCTGGATGCTTTGTTATGGCTCAACAGTTTCCCTGAAGGAATCTCAGTAGGAGTGTTCCTTAAGAATCCTGCTGATGAACAGCACCCCACTTTCACCATCTTCGACTAAAAATGCCTTGGAGGAATTTTTGCTGGTTTATAGATCATCCGTTTTGACAAAGATAGCTGGTGACATCACTCTGCCAGGCCGAAGGACTTCTATTCTGAGATTGGTGACAGCAAGCCAAGAAAGCCAATACTCTAAGTGAATTTAATAGACTCTATTCTCATGCTACTTGGGTCGCTATGGGAACCTTATTAGAAAATATAGGGACTATAGATGATCTGCTTTCCAGGTTTTTTTTTTTTTTTTTTTTTAGTAAGTCAGTGGTTTTATATGTAGGTAAAAAAAATAAGTTGTTTTTCTAAAATTGTGAACATATAGAAAAAAGTATAAAAAACTTAAATATGTTGCTTAAACATTTATTATGAAGGACAAATCCATGTAACCAGACACATCAAGGAAAAGATCAGTGCTGATCACTTAAAAGACAGTCACTTGACCCTTCCTAATCACAATACTTCCATTATCTCAAAGTCAGAACCAAAACAAAAAATGTAGATATCTTACTGTGGTCTTTATTTTCATGCTTGTATTTAGCATTTAGCATTGTATCACCGGAACAAAACTGACTGATTTAGATTGATTTATTGCATATTATATATATGTACATGAATATACATTCATCATGTGAATATATCATAATTCATACCTTTTACTGTTCATAAACCTTTGGTTGTTTCTAGTTTTAGGATATTAGGAATAATTCTGCCTGTGTACATTTTAGTAACCATCTTTGGATAAATGTGCTCATTTCTGTTTATCATTGTTTGACCATAAGATATACTATGTCTCTTGAACTTTGTTAGGTACTGCCAGAAGTTTTTTGTGTTGTGGCTTGTTGTTTTGTCCTTTGTTTTCCCAACATTGTTAAACTGATTTACATTCCAACTTGAATTGCATAAGACATTCTGTTACTCCATACTCTTTTCTGCACCTGAAATGGTCCCTAGATTCAATATTTTGCCATGCTGTTTCATGTGTAATGGCATCTTGTTTATCTCCCCTAAAGGAGAATTTGAGCAATTTTTATCTTTATTTGACATTTGGATAATCTGTTTGTGAAGTATCTGTTAGGTTTCGTACCTATTTTCTAATATATTTTCTTATTGACTTCTTAGAGTAATTACTTATATAACATACAGCTTGTAGATTTACAATAAGTTTGTATTTCTCGTAGATCAAGTAAACCAAATTTATGTTTTTTTCTACACGTGTGTCCTAGTTATTCTTAGCAATTCATATTTCTGTATAAATTTTAGAATCAACTCTAGCTATTTGTAAAAAGTATGAAAAAATGAACTCATTTCAAGTTATATTAAATCTATAGATGAGTTTGAAAAGTATTGATAAATATTTAAATATTAAGTCTTCTAATTGGTCTGCTTGAAATACATATACTTTCTGTGCATGGACATGGCCTACCTCTTCTTCTGTTTGGGTCCTCCTTAATGCTTTCCAACACAAATTTATAGTTTTAA
Organism: Sapajus apella; assembly: GCF_009761245.1. Lineage (NCBI taxonomy): Eukaryota > Metazoa > Chordata > Mammalia > Primates > Cebidae > Sapajus > Sapajus apella. The sequence goes on from NW_022437047.1 coordinate 5,312,462, forward strand.
AAAATAAGAATGAAAGTAAAAAACAGAAAAAATAAAATATCCTAACCTATGTTTGTGATATGGATTTGTTTATGTCTTCTTTCATTTGTTTATATCTTCTTTCACATCTCTCAACATATTTTATAGATTTCTGTCTACAGGTCTTGCACATCCTTGTTAGATTTACAATTTGACATTTAGTATTTTTGATGTTATTGTAAATAATATGAATTTTCAAATTTCATTTTATGCTCATTATTGTTACAGAGAAATTCAGTTGATTTTGATATATTGAGTTTATACCTAGCAATCTTGTTACTCTTACTTATTACACATAATAATTTATCTGAAGATATTTTTGGATTATCTATAAAATTGTATCATCTGAACATGAAGATATTTTTTCTCTCTTAAATTTAAATATTTTATTTTTTCTTAATGTCTCTCTGTCTGGGTAGATGGTCTGTTACAATATTGATTAAAAGTAGTCATAGTAGGCTTTATTTTCTTATTCCCAATCTCCGAATAAAAGCTTTTAACAATTTACCTTGAATTATGATTTTGCTTAAGGCTTGGAAACTCTCCGCTATCACAGTAAGAAAATTCCCTTCTATTTCTAGTTTTTAAATATTATAAATGTATGTTGTTTTACCAGATTTTTAATCTATTGATATCATATGATTTATCCTTTAGTTTGTTACTCTAATAAGTAAAATTCATTAGTTTTCTTGTGTTAAACCAATTTTGTATTCCTGGAATAAATTCAACTTGGTTGTGATATACCTTTTAAATGTTGCTAAATATAGGTGTTCTACTTTTGAAAGTTTTTTTTTTTTTTTTTTTTTTTTTGGTGATGGTGTTTCATCATGTTGGTCAGGCTGGTCTCTAACTCCTGACCTTGTGATCCACCTGCCTTGGCCTCCCAAAATGCTGGGATTACAGGTGTAAGCCACCACGCCTAGACCTGAAAGATTTTTTTAAAAATCACATTTATGATTATAATTTGGGCTTATTTAACCATGAATAAACTGAAAGATATTGAGTACTTTTGGACTTTTTTAGGCCTAAAGATGCAAAGTCATCAGTTTAGCCAAAAAGAAAAATAAAAAAGACAAGTGAGAAATAAAAGAGGCAAGAGGCAACAACTGAAAAAACACAAGAGATTCAAATAGAAAACACATAAAAGATGTTAAAAATAGGCCAGGCATGGTGGCTCATACCTGTAATCCCAACTTTTTGGGAGTCTGTGGTAGGAGAAGCACTTGAAGCCCAGGAGTTCAAGACCAGCCTAGGCAATATAGCAAGACCCCACCTCTACAAAAATTTTTTTAAAAATTAGTCATGTGTGGTGGCACAGGCCTCTGGTACTAGATACTCAGGAGGCTGAGGTGGAATGATTGTTGAACCTGGGAGATTGAGGCTACAGTAAGCCATGATCATACCACTGTATTCCAGCCTGGGTGATACAATGAGAAACTGTCTCAAAAAAATATGTAGAAGTTAAACATACATTTAAAACAATAAATCTTCATAATCAATGGACATATGCACACGCACACCAGGTAAACAATAACCAGAGAAATGCTTATTATTAACATCCCACTAGTTAATAAAATGTTTGCCTAACCAGGAAGATATAAAATTGTAGCAATATATATACCTCATAATACCACCTCAAAATATATAAAGGTAAAAATGTATGTGTGTATATTCCTATATCTATTAAATTGATAGAATAAAAGACAAACTTAAATAATTATAACATAATGGGATATGTTAAGCACCTTGCATAATAATTGATAGATCAAAGAAATAATCGAAAATGTAAAAGGTTATATATGCTTTGAAGTATATAATTAAGCTTGATGTAATGGTCACATAATGAATATTATATTTGAAGAACAGATATTGTTTTCAGGAATGTATCATTTATACAAATAAAAACATTCTAGTGCATAATACAACCTCCACAAATTTCAAAGATTTAATATTTTGCACAAAATATTTTCTAACCACAGTGGAATAAAGTTAAGAATTAATAACAAAAGGAAGACCAGTTAGGCCTTTTATAATCAGGGACATTAGCATATTTATAATTAATTCTTAGATCTAGAAGTAATGATAATGGAAATTTGAACATATTTAGAATGAATAGAAGTGAAAATACTTCATATTGAAATGTCTAGGATGAAGCTAATGCCAGGTCTGGAAATAAATTTATGAACCTTTTTTATGTTAGAACAAACAAATCACTCAGTGTAGTAAACTAAAAATTCCACCAAAAAAGTTAGAAAAAATGAATTATAATAAACCTAAAAGACAGAAGTAATTGATAAAGAATACAATAAAAAATGAAATAAACATTGTCACAAAAAGAGAGGATCGAAAGAGCCAAAAGTTGGTTATTAAAAGGTTACCCTAAAACACAAAACAAAGCATCATGCTCAGTTGATTTTGGAGATGAGTCCTATGAAACATACCAGCAACACAATTTTAACTTATACAACCTCTTACAGAGAATTGCAAAGAGGGAACATCCCAAAATTTATTTTTAGTGCATGGCATAACTTTAAAGACAAAATCTGTCAAAAACAGTACAAGTAAGGGAACAGCAAATTGAACCCAGTAAAGTATAAGAAGATGATAGCACATGACTATTATTCCTGTAATGTAATATTTCTTTCATATTAGCAAATTAGTTAGTATAAATCATCACATAGTAAAGAAGAAAATAAGTGATCATTTCAATAGCAAAAAATAATTAAATAAGCCTAGCATATATACTTTTAAAATGAGGCAAAACTGTTAGGCACATTTTTGCACAATTCCTTTTGAATCAATGAGGACAAATAGTCTTTAAAAAGTAAAATTTAAGCTGCTATATAAATCTACATGTAAATCAGTTCGTGTCAACATTTCCCATTTTCTTTGTCATCAGTAATATGCCAATTTTGGTTGTCATCTTTCCTATGTGGGATTTTTCTCCTTTATGTTCCACTTAGAATCCTTTAACTCACAACTTTTTCTGTAAATTTTCTGTAAATTTGTATTTAAGACTCAATTCATCTATTACCTTCTCTGAGAAATATTCCTGAGAACCCTTACCCTGATTGGCATAACTATCAGTCAGGTTCCACTAGTTTTGCCTGTACAATTTTTTTTTTTTTTTTTTTTTTTTACTTTAAGTTCTGTAGTGAATGTGCAGAATGTGCAGATTTGTTACACAACTATACATGTGCTATGGTGGTCTGTGGCACTTATCAATCCAACATCTAGGTTTTAAGCCCCACATGCATTATGTGTTTGTCCTAATGCTCTCCCTCCTCTAACCCCTGACCCTGCGACAGCCCCTGGCATGTGATGTTCCCCTCCCTGTGTCCATGTGTTTTCATTCTTCAACTCTCACTTATGAGTGAGAACATGCAGTTTTGGTTTTCTATCCCTGTGTTAGTTTGCTGGGAATGATGATTTCCAGCTTCATCCATGTCCCTGCAAAGGACATGAACTCATTCTTTTTTATGGTTGCATAGTATTCCATGGTATATATGTGCCATATTTTCCTTATCCAGTCTATCATTGATGGGACTAATTTTTTGACTCATTTCTAGCATGGCAATTTCTGTATGATATTGCTATTAATATATGGATATTATTCCCACTGGGCCATGAACTACTCAAGACAGGAGGTGTGTCACTCATTTCAGACCTCCAACTCTTATCACGGTTCCTCACATCCTGTGGGCATCCAATATGCCTTTGTCAAATGGGTTGGAGAATTGAGGGTAGAAATTTACATTCTTTGTACCTGGGCAGCCTAATCATAGAGAAGGCATAAATATGAAACATCAAACAAGAGAGTGTAATAATAGTTAACGGCCATCTGAGAAAAAAATATGAAAGACAATCCAGCATGATAACATTTTATTTCTCAATTTAATGCTGTAAAATTAAAACTATATGAATTTTTAGAAGAGAAAGTGAGTGACAGCCAGTTTGAGTCTCCAGTCTGTTATTTACCGGCTGGCTCTATGTCATTTCCTTCTTGGTAAATTATAGATAATTATTTTACTATAGCATTGGGTTGTTGATAGGATCGAATGAGATACTGCAGCTTATGTACTCAATGCAGTGATGGAGACGTGGAGGTGCCACTGTGGTCTGAGTATTATCTTTCCAAGCTTGAGTGGTAGTAGAAGGCTGCAAAGAGCTGGCGTTTGAGTGGTGTTTAAAAAATGGACACAATTTGTATTGAAAGTGATTTGGGGGTTTGCAAGTACAGTTTACATGATTGAAGGTAAGAAAGGAATGAGGCTGGCATTTACTGAACCCCTTCAACATGTGAGTTGTTTGACTGTGCATCTTGCTGACATCCTACCAGTTGATGCTCACAACCAGCACCTAATGAGGTCCTTCCACACCATTTACTCATGAAAAAATTGCACTCTGGAGGCTGTGGAGCACATGCTGAAGATCACACGTGGTGGAACCAGGCTCCAAGCCTGTCTGATTTTATAGCTACTGAGCTTTTTCTGGAGATAGCTGGGGAAGGAGGAATCGAGGATCTAGAACCTTTCCTATGCCTGGCAAAGAAGGATGAGGCTGACTGTGAATGAATTTGTGAATATAGATAAATAGCTACTTTCCATGAAATGCCTGTTTATTGTTGTAGGACATCTAAAAGCAGATTTTAATGAGAAGAATGATGCTTTCATTTTCTACATAAAAATACATGCGAACATTGATATACTTAAAATATGAAAGTAAAAACATTTGCTCTTTGAAAAATTAAAGTTAGTACCTCTAAACGTGGCTGTAAGTCAGCAAAACAACCTGAAACTAGATTTAATATCATGATTATTCACCAAATTATATGGCTAGTAATCAGTATGAAGTTTGTTTCTTCCCAGTAGACTGTAGCAGAAACTACCTTCATTACATTTGAGAAACCATTGTTGCTAGGGGCTAGTTGAAATGTCTGTCTCTGAATGGCAAATTAAATTGCATTTTAAAGAAACTTGGAGTCTTTATTCTTTTCATCATCAAACCCCATACTCATTAGCAGGAGTCACTTGTCAGCTAAAACCATCCTGGTTCTTTAATTCCAGTTTGGTCCATTTCCATCCATGTGCCCGTGAGAGATGAAATTCGCTTTGATGAAGGATGTCTGGAAAATGCAAAGATCAACTTGGGAAAGTTTTACTATCACAATACACTGTGTACATCCCTGAAGATCAATGTGGTTTGAATGAAGCAAAATAGAGACTTAAAATGTAACTAAATGTACAATTGTATGAATGTGTAAGTGCTATGGAAGAAGAAGCCTTTGGAGTTCTGAATATTTACTGCAGAATTTTAAAGTGTTGGATTAAATACCTTTTGAGAAACAAATATATGTTCCTAAAATGTAATCTAATGCTTGAAAGAACCGAATAATTTCCAATACAAGTAAGTTTAAAAGCTAAATGGATGAGATGGTTAAATGTCCAGATAAAAGGTAAAATATATTGCTCCATTACTGAATATACAGTAAGGTGTAAAAGATCCATCTGGAATATAACCTGCCCAGTCCCTGAAACAAACCCAAGGCATCTTTTCTTTTCTGATCTTGATTTCTTGAATGAACAGTATTTTAAAAGAACTAACATGTCTGTTTTGTTTTGTTTTGTTTTGCAATGCAGTCTTTCTCTGTCACTCAGGCTGGAGTGCAGCGGTATTGATCATGGCTCACCGCAACCTCTGCCTCCTGGGTTCAAGTGATTCTCCTGTCTCAGACTCCTGAGTATCTGGGATTATAGACATGTGCCACAATGCCTGGCTAATTTTTGTTTTTTTTTAGTAGGGACAGGGTTTCACCATGTGGAAAACTGACCTCAGGTGATCCACTTGCCTCAGCCTCCCAAAGTGCTAAGATTATAGGCATGAGCCACTGCACCCAGCTAGAACTAACATGTCTTAATGTGTTAGGTAATAATAGAAATGTTTCATTCTGTAATTAAATGATGACGTGATTAAAAGTAAGTTAATGATATTGTAATTATATATTGAGTAGGATATTATTAATATGTGTTCACTTAGCGCTTATTGTAGAGAAAGACATGACATAGCCTTACAGCTCAGCAACTAGGAACCCTTCCAACTGCAGATCCTCTAATCTTGTACATCAGATCTGCTGAGGCTTCTCAAAGGGAGGCCAGATGTGCCTGAGAGTCACTGCCCCAAGACAAACCCTTAACCAATGAGAGAGAGCAATTGATGGGTAAGTTCCACAGCTTCTTGCTCCACATTGGGACAACCCTCAGTCTGTCCACACTGAGGCTGAGCCCTGGTTGCCTACAGTGGTGAGCCACTTATTAATCCATCCTTTATTGATCTCTCCCTTACTTTTTTAACTCCCAATCCCCCTCACAGTCCTTGGGATCAATTCTTAAATCCTTGTCTCAGAGTCCAACTAAATCATAAAGGTGAAAGATGTACCAAATAGAGCTCATGTTCTCCCTTCAAGACCACCCTTCAGGTGTCAGGAGACTCCCTACCTCGGATGACCTTAAGATGCTCACAGGGCCAGCTCAGGTCACTCTTTCCATGGAGTCTGACTTTCCATGGAGCCTCAGCTGGAGACTCCCTACCCAGATGGCCTTAAGATGCTGACAGGGTCAGCTCTTCCCATGGAGTCTGACTTCCCAAAAGTAGATGGTGTGCCACCGTACACACCTCTAGGCCCAAAATTTAGAATGACCTTGGACATGCAGATTGGTTGCATACACATTTGCATGATACTCTTGTTAAGAGGAAATCAGGGTAAGAAGGGAAAAGGAACAGTCTCTGGGCCTGGGCCTCCATTTGTAGTATTGCCTTGTAATTCTCAGACATTAGGTGTGGGGCAGAGTAGAAGACCAGGAGTTTTACTTTTTATTTCATCAGTTACACGCAGAAAATTACTGTCAGGTGACCGAATTGTTTTTGTGTTTAATGACTTCACGTGTATAATGAGGGATGTATCTAAATTTATGTATAGGGTCCCTACAAAACCAGAGGTTCTCATTGTCAAAGTCGTAGACAGCAATTCTCCTATGTCTCCTTCTACACATAAGGAACACTAGAAAGCACCGCCCCCGCGCCACCTTAATTTCTGGCTGGGAACTCTGAGTGCTGACACTGTGTGGGTTGGGGCTCTCATGACACCTGTCCTAGGCCTCTATCTACTCTTGGTTTAAAGAACCCAGAGTCTAAAGCAGCATAAATAATGCCAGTCATATTTTAGATAAAATAATACAGATAACAACTGTGCCTACAGTATGAACAAAATCATGCAAACAAAACCAAAATTGCATATCTGACTAGGGAGAAAGTACTTAGGAAATATATCAGTATATAAATGGTGGATTTCCATTTGGATGTGTTGCAAAAATGTGCATGGTATTTTTTTCTTTGTGTTTTAGCTTTTTTCTACCTGTGCTTTTCTTGGAATCAGTAGCTTTGGCAGCATGCACTCAGAGACACCATGGAAGCATATTCAGTAATAAAGTTGTTATTTATTTAGACATATGTAATCATTTACAAACTAACATGACCATTTTATTCTCAAAACTAGCCTTAGACATTGGCAGTGATTACGATTTAAAGGTGCAGAGGGAAATGTTTGGGGAATTGTCTGCGTATTTCAAAGTACCCTTAAAAATTTAAATCAGAGAAACTGGATAAATTAGACACCCTCAAATACTAATGGGCAGGTCTGCTCCAAGAATAGTAGATGGTGGAAGAAATTACTAAGGTTACAAGAGGGGTAGAGGAAATTAAAGTTAATAACTAAAGACATTGTATAGTTTGTTTTGCGTTCCTATAGAGAAACGCCTGAGACTGGATAATTTATAAAGAAAAGAGGTTTAATTGGCTCACCGTTCTGCAGCCTGAACAGGAAATGTAGTGGCATCTGCTTCTGGAGAGGCCCCAGAAACCTTCTAATCATGGCAGAAGGCAAAAGGGGAGCAGGCATCTCATATGATGGGAGCAGGAGCGAAAGAGAGTAGTGCCACACTTTTAAACAAGATCTCATGAGAAGTCCCATAGTATAGTGAGGACATCACTAAGGGAATGGTGCTAAACAATTCATGAGGGATCCCCCACCATGGTTCAATCACCTTCTTCCAAGCCCCACCTCCAAAACTGGGTATTACATTTCAACATGAGACTTGGGTGGGGACACACATCCAATCCGGATTGCATATCCTCGTCAAAATGTCAATTCTTGTAATAGCGTTACTATCATTAACTATGTACAACACTTTATTGTTAACAAGTTTTTTTCTCCAAAATAATACCGTTTAGTATGACATTACTATAAATTATTATAAATGTCTTAAAGATTATTAACTTCAGAATGTATGATGTCATGCCTTTGAAAATGAACATGGACTTTTTAAACTAATATATAGGTATGGGAAGAAATAAAATCTCATTCCTTGCCAAATATTAATAAAACTTATTGAGACTGAAATAAATAGTATTTACACTAAGTCAGATACTCTGCTAAGTCTTTTGCGTGTATTATTTCATTTTTTTAAATCACAGTGGCCTTATAGGGTTGGTATAATTATCCCCCATTTTACAAATAAAGAAAATGAGGCCCAGAGATGCTATAAAACTTGCCCAAGTTCTGTCAGAAAATAAGTGGTATAACCAAAAATCTAGTCACATCCTAAAGGCTAAAGCCATTATTATTGTAAAACTTGGTGAGATGACACACATTATGATAACTGAATTGGTTTAAAGGAGATTTTTTTTCATGGATTTTGCCTTCATTTTGCTTTGTTTTGCTAGTGAATCTGGTCTTGCTGCCAGTACAATACAAATTGAGACCTTAAGTCTGAAATCCTAAGAGCTCTAAAATCACCAAACTAATCTAATTAAGGAAAATACAGATTTTACCAAAATTTAACAGGAGTTAATTAATATAAATGTTTGAAATAATAAACATCCCCAGAACTATCTATCAGCATGTGTTATAAAGTCCATCTGAATTGATTTTAAATTAATATAATGTTTTTCATTTCCTCCCACACTGAGAGCACTTGCCTTTGAGTGTGTTTATATGTCAGGGATCATTTACATTCTCAAAAATATATTACATTTATTTGGTTTCATTCTTTATCTTTCAACCATGTTTTAAATATTTACAATTTCAGCAAATTTGAATGTTTTTGGTCTTTAAAATGCCTCTCGAAAGGTTTTGAAATCTGTGTGTTTTTGTCTGTGTGTGTGTATGGCTTTTATTGGCCACTTATCCAAGTTGATTCAACCTCAGAGAGGTGGAAAAATTGTGAGAATGTGGATTATGAGAGGACAAAAGGCTGGAAGCCGAAAAAATGCAATTTGTAAAAGGTCCTGGAATCCCTCCTACACAAATGCCCAGAGGTGTCCTCATTCTCAGAAATGCCGACACTGCTCTCTGCCAGATGAACCTTTCACCTCCACTCCCACCAAGCTCTGGGAGTGATCCTCCAGAAGAATAATGGGACGTTTAATGATTCCCTGTAGCTGATAGCCAAGCAGCAGCACAATGGTACATACAAAACAGGTGAAGATTTCTTAAGCATCAGCAGTGATTTGAACACAATAGGATAAGGTCAAACAGAGCAGCAGGTGGCTAAAATTATATGTAAAAGTCGTTATATATTTGTGAAGGAGCTTGATGCTGGTACACAAATCCACATCCTGTGTTATTCAGGTACCTAATGTCAATCCTCCTGGTTTGGAAGACTTCAGATTTCACAGTTTAGTAACCATCACGCTTTAATAGTGGTATTTGCTTTTATTTAGAGGCACTGTAATAAAGATTACTCTTAAAGTATACCCCTTATACACTAGCTTTCTCATTTCGTTTTTGGTCTTAATATGTTTGTTATAACCAACTAAAAGATACATGAGACCATATTGGTAACATTATTCTATTATTGCATATATTTCATATGCTATGTACATCATTGACAACCTTAATTATGAGACTCAGGCAATCTAATTAAATATTGGGTTTATTCGAAGTTTTGAACGGCCACCCAGGAGGACACAGACTCCAAAATGAGAAGGATCCGTGCTCCAAAAAGGGAATATTTGGAGATCATTTAAGCAGGAAAGTTCTGGGGAATGTGAACAAGATTACATTATTTTTCCATAGAGGGTTAGTGAATAATTACCACAATTTGATTAGTTATATGCAGCATTTCTTTTTTGTTTTGTTTTTTTTGAAAGGTATATTTATCATTCTGTATTAGAGAACGATGTAATAGTCAAGGGGTCTTTTGTCTCAGTCAAGCGTTCTATTTTTATGTCAGGGCCACCTGGTCTTAGCCATAAAAAAGATATAAGGAAGTTAATCTATTTTAAAAATATCATTAATTAAAAAGTCAAGCTGTGTGACTCAGTGTCCAGAGTCAACCATCTGCAGGGCCTAATAACTTTTAGAAACCCCAAATAGACACACTATCCATTTGCTTTCACATTATCAATTATTTATAAAAAAAAAAAACTATGTTTTAGTATACATTATCGTATATATAATATATGTATATATACATATCTTATACACATATATTGTTGACCCTTGAACAACATGGGTTTGAGCTGTATCAGTCCATTTACATGCAGTTTTTTACAATAAATTTTTTGGAGATCTATGAGTTTTGGGATTTGAACTGCATGGGTCCATTTATATGCAGTTTTTTCTAATAAATATATTGGAACATTTTTTGGAGATCTATGAATTTTTAAAACGTCACAGGTGAACTGCATAGTGTAGAAATGTCAAAAAATAAGAAAAAGTTAGGCATGTCATGAATACATAATCTGTGTATAGATACTAGCCTATTTCATCATTAACTACCATAAAATATACACAAATTTATTCTAAAAAGTTAAAATTTATCAGAATTACACAAACACAGACCATATGTGGCACCATTTGCAGTCAAAAGGTATATAAACAAATGTAAAGATGTAGTGTTATGTCCTAACCGTATACCATTAACAAAATTACATACTGTAAAACTGTAATACATTTGTACTTGCTTCTTGTTGCTATTGTGGTGAGTACAAGTGTTGAGAGTATTTGCCTAAAATACGTGTGGTACTAATTATCTCCATGTAAGCATTTCGCCTCTTCAGTATATTTTATGTCCAGTATAAAGTGATCTCTCCATTGCTGTTCTTGCATATTTTTCATTGTGTTTAGTGCAGTACCTTAAACCTTGCATGACACTGTGGGACCCATACAAAGTGCTGCTAGTGATGTTGGAAGTGCTCCCAAGAAGCAGAGAAAAGTCTTGACGTTATAAGAAAAAGTTAAATTGCTTGATATATACCATGGATTGAGGCCTGCAGCTGTGGGTGCCTGCCATTTCAGACAGACAGTTCATCTTGTAAACAGATGACGTAAACTTCCAGTATCAATAAATACGGTATAGTACATTAAATGTATTTTTTCTTCCTTATGATTTTCTTAATAACGTTTGCTTTTCTCTAGCTTATATTATTGTAATAATACAGTATCTGATACAAATACAAAATATGTGTTAATCTACTGTTTACGTTATCTGCAAGGCTTCTGGTCAACAGTAGGCTATTAGTAATTAAATTTGGTGGGAATTAAGTTATACATGAATTTTCAACTGCACAGGGGTCATTTTCCCTATAACTACCACATTGTTCAAGGCTCGACTGTATAATATGTATATGTGTGTGTGTATATATATATATGTTGTAAAGACCAGCAAGATTTCAGACAAAAGCAGTGAAGTCTGTATTTACAGATGTGTTGGCTCTGGTTACTATACATGTCCTGTCATCCCTTTTCCATTCAATCTTGTCACTTTACATTATTATCAGCTTGTATTTTAACATTATTCTTCTTTTTTTCAACAAATTTGCAAAATAGGTTTTCTAAAATTTCAGACATGGTACAAGACAAGCTTATCCAACCCATGGCCCACAAGCCACCTGTGGCCCAACACAAATTCATAAACTTCCTTAAAACATTATGAGTTTTTTGTGATTTTTTTTAGCTTAACAGCTATTGTTAGCATTAGTGTATTTTATGTGTATCCCAAGAAAATTCTTTTTCTTCCAGTGTGGCCCAGGGAAACCAAAATATTGGACACCCCTGGTGTAAGAAATGATGGCATGGTAATCAATGTCTCTCTAATTTGTCATGGATAATCATTAATCATTCAACAACAGAAAACGGTTGTTCTTCTTTTCCCTCCTTGAAATGAGATGTGGAAGATGAGCATAATTTAAGCAGGGTACATGGTGGGGAAGATATTTCATGCAAAATGCATCAAAGTGAAGTTCTAGAGGTAGCAAAGTATGGTTTATGCACGTCTTTGTTGATATAGTATTTCTTTATATATTTTTTATATCATCGAAAACAGAAAATATTATTTGTAAGATATGAGAGAATACACAGAAGCATATCTTAGGGATATGAATGGGATTTTATGGCAATATGCTTTATGTGATCTCTATATTATATATTTAGGGAATATTAGGATATTAATTTATTAGTTCATGTAATACTTCTATACTTTCACCACACATTGCTCACACATTATTTTTAAAAACTGTAATAAGGAACTTGAGCTTGCATTTATGAAAAACACTTTTACATCAAATTTTATGTTTGACATGGCTACATGCAATTCCTGATTAATATTCCTTAAGAGTAATCTTTGCAAACTTTTGATTCCGACAGTAGTGAAGAAAATAATACAAAAATTAGAATATTTTTTAAACCATTAAAAAAGTTATAGTAGGTTAAATTATAGTGAGGAAAGATTCTTTCCTTTCCTTCATTCACAAATGTAATGTTGACATTTCCTGTGATAATGTAATTTGCTATCTAACTCAGCAAAATTTACTCTATCAAGTATCTCAAAATACCAATGATTATGCAATCACTTGTATTGTTAGAGCTGTAGCTAGCTTGGAATTTTAGTGGGCACATATCTACTAAAAATGAATAAGCCACAGGAAGACATGTTTCTTATATGTGAATGGCCCATGAAGTCTGCCTCACCTTGCTTCCCTGCCAGGCCACCCCGCTCTCTGTCCATAGCCAGCCTCCCCAAAGTAGCTTTTAGTGCTTCTTTTCACCAGCAATATCAGCTCCTGGAGTGCTTTGCTCGTGATGAGCTAGGAGAACACCTCCTTGGCCGAGCTCAGAAGGCACACTTTATTCATCATGCAGCCTCTCACAGGGACCCTGGGGAATAACCTCAGCCTCCATTCTCATCTAGTCTGTTTCTGAGGAGTCCCTGGTTATTTGATTCACCCCAAAGCTGGAGGGAAAAGACCTTGGAGCTTTTGACAACCCTCAAATCTTGCTCAGACCCTCCTATGTGTTAGGTAATAATATCTTTTAATTCAACTATTAATATAATGATGTTCTGTGCTAGAGCTCTATGTTAGAGAATCAAATACATAAACAAAAATATTAGAAAATCAAAAAAGTAGATGGGGAGATGATTTCAGAGGGTTTCAGTGGTGATAATGATATCAACAAACATAGCATAGACTATTTTTTCCCCGAGGAGCCCAAAGTAATCTTGATACATACTTCCAGTCATGGATGGAACTGATTGAGCACAAGCTTAATTCTAGCAGAAACAAAATGTGAGAACTTGAACTGTAAAAGAACGTTTTCTATCCTGTAGAAAGCATGATCTAAATTTATAGTATGCCTGACAAGTGTGGATTTTTCACAATTCCCTGAAATACAGAAAATGAATTTAATTAATTGTGCTCCAAGAGAGAATTCATATTTTGGCTTGAATTCATTAGCAAGTAGCATTTTAAAAAGTAAGCAGTTGATGTGGAAAAAGGAAACGGAAGTTTGGATGTGGGTGTCTGTCCAATTTGGAAATATTTACCCATCGTCTTTATATGTAAAATGTGTTTTTGATTTTCAAATTCTGTAGATTATCTATATCCATATGTCTGTTCAGCTTGGTGTATTCATAACATAGATCACACTGGTCTTGTATCTTGTCAGTTCACTGTATTTATCAGTTTCTCTCCGATTGACTTAATCCATCCAGTCCTCCATTCTATTTCCTACGCCTTTTCTCCAAAGCCTTAATTTCTTTGTCTTCTTCTTCTATGTTGACAGTAATTATTGAATGCTTTGTCTTCATTCCACCAGTTTACCTGTTTCAGAAATTTGTTTTCTAAAAGAAGGCATTTAGCACCAAAATCTCCATTATTTGAATGGTTGATCCATGTTTTCACTGTTTTATTGTTTCATTGATTTTTGGTTATTTTGTGTCATGTTTTTACTAAATTATTATTATTTCTATGAAGTTCTGTAGTGCAAATATCTTAGGGAAAGTTTGCTCCTTTCTTTTAAATACATTTTCTTTCAGAATTGGCTTTTACTTTCCTTGCTTTCCAAACCTTTGTTTTCCTTCATTTCTGTTAACCCCTGACCTCCCATTTCTTTCTTCCTTTCTCTGTAGAATTTAAATAGTTATCACATTACTTTTTTTCATTTGCTCATATTTATGTAAAGGGCAGCTTTGTCGGAAACTTCTACTTATCTAGATGCACTGAAGAATTGCTCTCTTTGACTCTATCCAAGATATTAATAGTGTTTCTGTCTTTTTCCTGGGCTTCATGTAGATGCTAATTTTATTTCCAACCACATTCCTGTATCCTGAGGTCAATGGAATAGGTTACAGTCTAGCTTAACTGTGGCTATGTCACATGCCCACAGTCAAGGCTAGATTACCTTTACCAAAATCTTATCAAAAATATCAAACACGGCCTTCTGCTCCCAGCCACATGCTATCCTCCTCAGACAGCTTCATCCAATTTCTGTAACTCAGCATACTGCTCTAGAACTTCCTGACTCCTTTCAGCTCCCATAATAGTAACTTGGGCCTTCTCTTCTTAAGACGATTCCCTCAGGTATCTCCTCCACTCTAACAATTAAGTGGGAAAACCACTAAGAATCTACACGGCTTTATTCCCTTTCACTCCTCAATATTGACCCTGTGGAGAAGATGTGGGGGTTGAGGTTTCACGCATTACATCATAATTTATACTACTTTTCACGCATTTCATCATAGTTTAACTACAGCAATGTTAAAATATCTTGTGGCAAATATCACACTCTAGTCCTTTTTTAGTTGCTGCTGTTGAACTTTGGGCTTCTTTTAAAACATTAATTTCTGTAGGTTTTGGGGAATAAGATTCGTAACCTGGCTTTCCTCGATCATCTTTATCCAAAAAATTATTTTAAGACAGCAGCAGTTTGACATAAATGCAGCCTCAGAATTTTCAATATTAGAAGAATAAATGCATTATACATTTTGCCTATTTCTATGTTACCAGATAGAATTTTAAGACTACAGGACATCATGAAATTTAAGTTAAAACATATTCAGTAGGAAAATGTTCTGTCACTTAGATAACATGACTGACATCCTAATATGCTTTCTCGCTTTTTTTTTTTTTTACATAAGGCCATACATTGATCAAATAAAACAAACTTTTTTTTTTCATTATTCTTAAATGGCTCTTTTCTAGAGAGGGTGAAGCGTATAAAATTACCTTGTTATTAAAGGAGTTAAGAAAGAAGTCTGTAGAAATCATTTCGGACAAATATTGAATCCAGTGTTTTGCTTTTCCATAGAAACTTTAGAAGGCATAATGGTGATTATACACATAAGGAAATAAAGAATGACTATATTGGATCTTAATTAGTCATTTTAATAGAGGTGAAATAACAGAAGCTTAATGGGTCCTGATATCTCACTGCAGAGAAAAGTATAAGCTGCATTCAATACAAACTGATCTGGGTTAGCAGTCCTAATATTCTCAGTTGTCTGGAGAATGAGGAAAATGTTCTTTATCCCCCCGCTAAGAGCAGTTACAGTGAGGCATCCTCTCTTGTAGCACTGTCTACCCTTCAGGCTTCTAGAAATTCTGGGATTCTTGGACTCTTCACTGTCTGCATTGAGTTTCAGTCCACGGGGGGATAAATTCTTATAATTTATTTCAAGGTTTAAAATAATACCTGCCTATATTTATTTGAAATACACAGAAAATTTTTGGAAGATCTTCTTATATTCTGTGGAGTTGAAGCTATATTCCGATTTTTCCATTTTCTAGAATATGTCATTTTACCCCACTTTTAACAGTCTGCGAATAATGGATTCTGTTGTAGTCTCCTCCTTTCTCACGTCAGTTTGCTTCTTGACAAATATTTTATTAATCAGAATTATACAATGTTGATTCAGTCTTTGTGGAAACTATTAAGAAGCATTAATGGAATGAAAGAGATACTAATTTATCATCAATTATTTAAATGGTCTGTTTCTTAAACCAAAGTCTGTGTTTTAATATAATTTGGGCCCATGGAAACTTCGTAGCTCCTATTAAATAAGAAATAAAAGTAATGTAGGTTATACAATATATAAGATATGTATTATTTATAGACATTTCATTTATTTCAATACAGAAGATTTTCCATTTAATTCCACAGGTATTTTTTAAGCACTAACTGTACGCATAGGTACTGTATATAAATACAGTGTAAGTAGAAGCTGTAGCTCATGTTTTGGGGATGTGGAGTCTACATGTACAGAGAAAATGTGTGAAGATTATGAAACCATTTAAATATGTATTGATCAAAGCATGTAGGCAATGTTTCACCTGTCTTGAAAGCTTAGAACCTTAGCCTGACTTCTGAAACTTACTAGATATTTACCCAGGGGGTAAGCCATCGTTCCTCCTTGCACCTGATTAAGCTCTCTTTATGAAGACATTATGGATAAAGTGCCAAAATGGTGCCTGGTTTGGAGTAGCTTCTCAATAGCCATTTACTTTTCTGCAATCCTGATGAAACATCACACAAGAAACTTTCAGATGTCTATGTATTGTGCTGGAAAACCAATTTCCATTCCTGTACAAGGGCAGAAGCAAAAGCTGCCATGAGGAGGTGGTCTCAACATGGCCTGGTACCTGTAAGCTGTTAACTCACTAGTGAGGAACAAGTTGGCAAATGGTTCAGGAGAATATCTCAGCGATGAGCAGGACTTCTGCAGTGAGTCCACAAGTGTGTCTTTATGCCTGGAATTCATACCAAGGAATTCAGAAATATTTTCCGAGTAGAAATCCACCTCAATACTCTGCATATTTCAGTACACCTTGACCTGAACAGAAGATACGCCGAGACCTGCCAAGTTCTGAGCATGAAAAGCTTTAATTCATTGTGTTAAATGACAAAACCAAGCAACTGGTGATTTATGGCTGCAAATTATCATGTTGTTCATTAGTGGTAATTACTACTCAACCCTGAAATAAAATGGCAATCAGTATGCTAAAATGAGAACACCCACAGTAGCTCCTTGCTGTTTACCTGCAAACCTCTCTGTCTGTCTCACTTTCCCAAGGAAGAGAAAAAAGACTGAGGGAATCCAGGTGCATGTACTATGGAGAGAGATGAGATTCTGGCCATACTAAACTGCTGTAGAGGCTCCTGTCAGGCAAAGGAGCTTAGCTCCAACCCTAGATGCTCTCTGTTCACAATGAGATAAGAGATTTGTGTTTGGGCACGGTCCCAGAATGCTCAGATTGCTTTTAGGGACTCGAGCTGTAGCAGTCAGGAGAGAGAGGAAGCCAGTGGAGGTTGTGTGGTGAATAGACACCACGCCCAGGTGACTGTAGCTCCCGTGGAGCCCAGCAGCACTGTCCTCCGTGGTCTCTTCAGACCCTGTGCCTGGCTGAGCATCAGGACACTGAAGCCATACCTTGCATAGGAGGACTTAATTTCACTTTTGAACAGATGGCCAGAAACTGTGTAATTTCACCTGCTCTGTCTGTTAATATCACACTAAACAGCTATGAAGTAAAAACTGCCATGCAAACAGGTTTTCATTTTATTTCTGTCACAATTGTTACCTTCTAGAGATGACCTTCAATGCAGAGAGATGGATTTTTGACTTTAACATAATGAACCTGGGAGCAGTTAACACAAGCATTCTGAAGAACAATACAGGTTGAGCATCCCTAATCTGAAAATTCAAACTCCAGAATGCTCCAAAATCTAAGATTCTTGAGCACTGGTGTGATGCCGCAACTGAAAAATTTTACACCCAACCTCATGTGAGAGGTTGCAGTCAGGAGACACGCACACCACCCACAGTTTATTCAGTGACCCCCCCAGGGGAAAATAAAGATGCTTCAAGTACCATTTATCTTTGTTATGTATGTTCTGTGTACACCTAGATACTCCCACACAAGTATGCCCACAATGGTAATAAAATGGCACATGTGCAGACCGAAAGCACCAGCAGTAAGTTCCTAAAGATGTTCCATATGGGGCCAAAACTTGACTACGTTCATTACTCGCTGAAGTGTTTTTGCTTATGCTATGCTCTGTGATGTAAAGGATATGATGACATTTGTCAAAAATGTTAAAAAGGCCTGTAGATACCTCTATGAGTAACAATGATAAGAATAAGAAGGATTTATGTTAATTTAGAACACAGAAAGTCAAGCTGTTGGGGAAACTGAACAGCAGGGTGAGTGTGGGCCGTCTTACAGAAGTGTGTGATGGTAGAATGACTACCACACATGACTTGAAGAAACAGAGTGCTAAACTGTTGAAGTTCTACCCTGAAAGCAATAAACAGAAGTTAATGAAAAATAGAAAAACACTCTAAAGCTAAAAATAAAGATCTTGATTGAGTATTGAAAGAGTGGATCCAGCAGTGTCATGGTAAACATATGACACTTAATCGTATTCTGGTCACGAAGCAAGAAAATATCAATCACAGTGAGCTGAAAATTAGAGGGAACTGTGAAGATTCGACACTCTGGCTGCAGAAAGTTTTAAAAGACAAATTTGTAAAGCCTTCTGGTGATAAATCATCTGCTTGTCATTAAGCAGCAGAGAAATTCATTGACAAGTTTGCCAATGTCATCACTGCTAAAAACCTGATACCAGAACAAGTCTATAATGCTGATGCAACATCACCGTTTTGGTGCTATTGCCCCAGAAAGAAACTAATGAACACCTACTAGAGGAATAAAGAATGCCAAGGACACAATAACTGCACTGCACCAGGATGTGCTAATGCAGCAGGCATGCTTAAGTGTAGACTTGCTGTGATAGGCATAAGCTTGAGTTTTCTATGTTGTCAAAGAGCTAACTTCCTACCGATTTATTGTTATGCTAGCAGGAGGGCATGAATCACCAGAGACATCTTTTCCATCTGGTTTTACAAACATTTGTACCAGTGGCTGATGCTCACTGCAAGGAGGCTGAACTGGATGAGGACTACAAGATTTTGTTATTCCTTAGCAAATATTCTGTTCATCCTCCAGCTGAAATTCTAATCAAAAATAATGTTATGGCATGTAGTTTTCCCCAAATATGATTTCATTAATTCAGCCATGTGATCAGGGTACCCTTAGATCAATGAAGAGTAAATATAAAAACACTTTGTTGAACGAATGCTAACAGCAGTGAACAGCAGCCTGGGTGTGGAAAGTTTTCAAAAGGAGTTTAGCATAGAGACCGCTGTATGTGCTGCTGCCAACACTTGGAACATAGTGGGTGAAGACATGGTTGTGCATGCATAGCACAACATCTGGCCTATGACCATGTTCAGTAACTGTGTTTCAAGCTTTCTTGGGCAGATGGACTGACTTTAAAATATCTATTAATGGCAGCAGATTTAAATTCCTTTACAAAAATCATTGGCATTCTTTAAATAGGGTAGTGGGTTTGAATTTTCCATTTAGCATGGCTCAATATATATGTCTGCACTATTTTTGCAGTGAGAGAAATCAAAGAAAATTAAGATCTCTTTATGCCTGCTTATTTAGAGTTGTGAATTTTTGAGTAGATCTAAAGAAAGGGACATGGTTAAGTGTTTTATAAGTATTTATTTCAGTCTTTGGTTCATCTTTTCATTCTCTTCACAGTATCTTTAAGGGCAAATATTTTTAATTTTAATAAAGTCTAATTTTTTCATTCATGGTTTGTGCTTTTGGCATTTTTTCTAAAAGCTCAACACCAAACCCCAGGTAACATAGATTCTTTCTGGAAAGTTATGGGCTATTAATTTTATTCCTTCAATAAATGTAGGCATGTTCGGATTATCTACTTCTGGTTTTTGTAGATTGTGTCTTTTAAGGAATTGGTCAATTTTCTATAAATTATTAAATTTGTGAGCATAGAGTTGTTCATAATATTTATATTTTAATATCGAAGATAGTAGTAATGATCCTTATTACATTCTTCATATTAGTAACTTTTCTTTTCTTTCATTTTTTCTTAAACTGGCTTTTAGAGGTTTACCAATTGTATTTGTCTTTTCAAATAATCAAATTTTCTTTTCATTGATTTTCTCTGTTGATTTTCTGTTTTTAATTTCATTGATACTGCTCTAGTTTTTATTATTTCTCTTCTTTTTGATGACTGTAGATATTGATCTTCTTTTTCTAGTTTTTTAAGGTAGAAACTTAGATTATTAATATTTAGATCTTTCCTCTTTTCTAATATATGCATTAAGTGCTATAAATTTCCCTCTAAGAACTGCTTTTGTTGCATTCCACAAATTTTGATTGGTTGTATTTTTATTTTCTTTTAGTTCGCTTTTATTTCTAATTTCTCTGGCCTCATGTCCTTTGATTCATGTGTTTCTTATTTATATTTTAATCCCAAAATGATCTGAAAGAATACTTTGCATGATGTATATATTTTTTATGTGTTAAGATATGTATTACATCCCAGAATTAGGTGAATATTTATGAGAAGAATATATATTCTGCTATGGTTAGATTAACTCTTTTATAAATGTCAATGAGATCCAGTTGGTTGATACTGCTATTTAGTCAACTACATCCTTACTGATAGCCTGCTTGCTGGATAGAACAGTGCAAGTCTTTAACTAAAATAGTGAATTAATCTATTTTCCCTTGTAGTTCTACTAGTTTTTGCCTTATGTATTTTTATGCTGTGTTTATAGGTACCATACCTTAAAAAAATTGTTATGTTTTCTGGAAAGTTGGCTCCTTTATCATAATATAATGCTCCTTTTTATCCCTGATATTTTTTTTTCTTGAACTGAAGTCTTCTTTGCCTGAAATTAATATAGTCACACCGTACTATTTTGGATACGTGTTAGTACAGTATATCTTACTCCACCGTTTCATATTTATGGCACCTGTGCCATTATATTTAAAGTGAGTTTCCTATAGACAACATATACTTGCATCTTATTTTTAAAAACATACTTTGACCATTTGTTTTAATTGGTACATTTAGACTATATTTATAGTGATTTTTGATATTTCTGGATTAATACCTATCATATTTATAAAAGTTTTTTATCCAGTGATGACCGGGGTTTTTGTTTCTTTCTCTTTGCCTTCCATTTTTCTCGTTTTTGGATCTAATTAAGTATTTTAGGTGACAGCATTTTATCTTCTTTGTTAGCATATCAATTATGCTTCCTTGATATATTTGGTTAGCGATTCCCTAGAGCGCACAGTACATTTACAACGAATCTATGCCTATTTTCAAATAACACTGCTCTTGAGTAGCAAACTTATAAAAAGTACTTCCAATTATTTGTTTTCATCCCTTATAACATTGCTGTCATTCATTTTACTTCTTCATAAACTATAACCACTCAGTACACTGTTGCTATTAGTTTTGAACAGTTATCTGCTCATCCAAATAAAAATAAGAAAAATATTTTATTTTGCCTTTATATATTATTTTCTGTACCTCTCTCCCTTTCCCTAAATAGGTCTGAGTTTCTGACATAAAATCTTCCTTCTTTCTGAAGAAGCCTTAGCATTTTTTTCAAGGTACATGTACTGGCAAAAAAATTCCTTAATGTTTGTTTTTCTGAGAAGGAATTTCTCCTTCACTTTTGTACAATAAATGTCACTGGTGACAAAATTCTAAATTGGTGATGGTGGGTTCTGTTTTTACTGTTACACTTGAAATATTTACTACCTTTTCTCGCTTTCAGAGTTTCTGTGTGGAAGTCTGTAATATTTATACTTGGTTCTCTATAGGTAAGGTGTTTTCCCTTCCCGCCATTGCACACTCCCAGTCTCTTTTAAGGATTTTGTTTTTGATTTTGTGCAGATTGAATATGACATGCATAATGTAGAGTATATTTCGTGGTTGGTATTCTCCAGCTTCCTAGATCTGTGGTTTTGTGTTCATCATTAATTTTGGAAAGTTCTCACCTACTATCACTTCAAAACCTTTTCTATATTGTTTTCTCTTGATTTTCCTTCCTATCTTCCTATAATGTGTGTTACACCTTTTTAAATTGTCTCCTAGTTCTTCAATGTTCTGTTCCATTGTGTTTTCATTATTTTTCTCTTTGCTTTTCAGTTTTTAAAGTTTCTATTGATATATCTTTAAGCGTACTGAGTCTTTCCTTGAGAGTGTTAAATCAACTTTTTCAGATTTTTTCTTTCCTAGTACTTCCTTTGGATTCTTTCTTAGAATTGTTTCTCTCTGCCTGTATAACCCGTCTGTTCTTGCATGTTGTGGACTTTGTCATTAGATCATTTGGCATAACAATCCGTTAAATTTATTTTCTGATAATTAAAAAATTTCTGCCATATCTGAGTTTGGTTCTGATTCTTCCTTTGTCTGTCTCTTTAAATCTGAATTTAAAATTCAGATTTAATTTTTTTTTCTTTTTAGCATATCATGTAGTTTTCTTGTGAAAAGCTAGACATGATGTATTAGGTAAAAGGGATCGACATAGTATATCTTTAGTGTGAGTTTTTAATGAAATTTTCTCTAGCAGTCAGTTTTTGTTTAATGTTAACTGTAGTTACAGGTGTCACAGGCTAAAATTTCCTTCTGATGCCCTTGTTTTTGTTTTCCCTGTTGTCTTTGGGTTTCCCTAGAGAATTCTTTCTAAATAAATTCTGAAACATGTTTTTTTTAAATTTGTATTCTCCTGTTATTGTTTAGGAGGCTTGTTTATGGGTGGTAAAGTATGCAGGGAAAGAAAGTGTTCTACAATTCTATGATCAGGGCTCAGTCCTCTACTGGGCTTGAGCCCCAGGGCTGGGTCCTTCACAAGTGATTTTTAGCTTTTTTTTTTCCCCCCACAGCCTTCCCCTTACACGAGACAGGAAATCCAGAGAGGTTTCAAATTAGGTATTTCCTTCCCATGTTGAATGTTAGAGGAAGCTGCAATTGGGTATTTCTTATGGTGGTTAGGTTCTGGTACAATAGTTTCCTCTGGGGAAAGGTCTTTGTTAAGGAACACAGAACATTCTGAGTATATTTTAAATGATAATTTTTCCTTTTCCCCTGCAAGATACATTAGGTGATTTTTCTCATCTTTACCATGAGAAACTGTAGAGGTTTCTGGAAGGAAAAGTCATGAAATTGTGACAATCGTTCTAAGGCGGGTCCTCCCGAAGTTTTTGTATTTCAAGCTTGTCCACATCCAGTGTCCAGCTGTGAGTCAAGTGATGTTGAAGTGTTTTTACCAGTTGCTGCCTCCAGCAATGGCCACTGCTCCCCATAATTTATGACTCTGCATTTATCTTTCTCTCCAGTTTTTAAAGTAGGAGTTTGCCCTGTGACTTCCACTCTCCAAAGGCTCTAAGAAGACTTGTTCATTTTCACTTTGTTTCACTTTGCTCTTGAGAGGATGAGAGCAATAAGCTCTGAGCTCTTTACATGTCAAAAAAGAAACTAGGAGGTTTATGACCTGTTTTTGATAATAAAATGTGAATTTGTAGAAATCAAGAACAAGCTGTATGACAATAATTAAGAATATGTCAGTCAGAGAATTTCAGGTTTGAAATTCAGTAAATTTTTAAAAAACAAAATGTGAATCTTTTAAAAATAAACAATATTCGTTGCATACAGTGAAGTTACATTTGTATATTCTCTTAAGAGTTTAAATATGGTGTAATTTTTCAGATTGCTCTGGCAATAATACAATTGAGTGAATTCTTTTGCACTTCAAAGTAACAAAATAATTAGACACAAAATGTTCCTAGTGACATTTTGGCTAATCTGATAGACTCATATGTAAACGTGCTATAGGAAAGTTTGAATATTTTAAAACTGTTAATGCCCGAAGTCCATTTTAGGTTGGTTTCACAATTTAAATGATACTCACTAAACCTAAAAAAAATCCAGATGATAATTTTTATTATAAACATTGGGGAATATATAAACGCATTTTCAATTTCTCTCATTTCAATTTCTGTGATCTTTTAAAATCAGTAAACATTTTTCTGAAATAAATTTATAGTAAAAAAAAATATTGTAATATTAGAGATCTCCTGAATAAGGCTTTTTCTAGTGCTGGATCTCAGTAGACTTTTATTTGTTCAGAGAATTGAGGAAGGCAAAAAAGTCCACAAAATAGATCAAGTCCATTTGTATAAGGCTTTACACTGGATAAAAGAACACTATTAATATCAGAATAGATCTGTTATGACTTATTCGTTGTTCTTGTCATTGTTTTACTTTTTTAAGAATGGGGCAATGTCTGGGCACACTGATTTACACCTGTGATTTCAGCACTTTGGGAGGCTCAGTTAGGAGGATTACTTGAGCCCAGAAGTTCAAGACCAGCCTGGACGACATAGCAAGACCCCATCTCGACAAAAATGTTTTTAAAATTTAGCTTGTCATGATGTCACATGCCTGTGGCACTAGCTACTGAAATGGCTGAGGTGGGAGAAGTACTTGAGCCTAGGAGGTCAAGGTTGTAGGGAGCCAGAATTGTATTACTGGACTTTAGCCTGGGTGACAGAGCAGGACACTGTCTCAAAAAAAAAAAGGTGGGGAACAAAAATAAAAAATTTTGTACAGCACTATAGCAAAGTTCCGGTAGGTCTTATGTAATATTAGTCACCTTTGTGTGAGATTCTCCTCTCTTCAGAGATATAAGTAAATAGATGCACATTAAACATAATTGTACAGTATTTTTTTTTTTTTCTGAGAAAGTCTTGCTCGGTCACCCAGGCTGGAGTGCAGCAGCGTGATCTCAGCTTACTGCAACCTCTGCCTTCTAGGTTCAAGTGATTCTTCTGCCTCAGCCTCCCCAGTAGCTGGAACTACAGGCACTTGCTACCACACCCAGCTAATTTTTGTATTTTTAGTAGAGATGGGATTTCACCATATTGGCCAGGCTGTTCTCAAACTTCTGACCTCAAGGATCCATCCAGCTTGGCCTCCCAAAGTGCTGGGATTACAGGCCTAAGCCACTGCACCCAGCTGACATTTTTAAAAAATGCCCTTTAAACCTTAAAAATATCAACAGTATTTTAAATTTTTCCCCTTACATCACAGTCAGAATTTCTCCTGTGTAGGGATCCATTCTGACTGTAGCACATGTTGAGAAAGTCTCCATTTCTACACAGTGGTGGTGCCTATATGTTCCTCAGGGAATGCAATCATATTGCTGAATTAAATGAGCTTTAAAAGACTTTTTCAGTAAGGAATTTGATAAAGGGGAAGAAAATTAAACAGGGGCCTAATATTAGAGCCTGCTGGAGGGGAACTGAAATAATTACCATGCAGTTTCTGGTTCCATAATGTCCTGCCAGAGTGGCTGAACAAGCTCACAGAACTGTCATTCCCCAGCTCGGATTATGGTCTCCGTAAATCTACTGAGCATACCATCTTGACCAAAACAGGCACCAGTGGCTATGAAAAAGCCTTCACAATGAAGTCACAGGGATGAAATAGAAGTGACAGCCCAAAGTGAAATGCCACACAAGTCAGGCTTTCGTTTAAGGACAGTGCTTTCCTGCCTTTCTGCAGAACCTGGTGTGCATTAGAGATGGATGGCCGGTTTCCTAGTTAACCTGTATCAGGTGGCACAGCTGTATAACTGGGCCCTCTAACCATAACCATTTTATTTTTCTAGTACCTGCCTTCTTCCTCTTTCCCCATCCATAACTCCTCTGATAGTTCAGCACTTCTCTTCTTTGTTGGTGTCTGGAATCACAGCTGGGCCATATTTCTGGTGTATGTTATAACATCTTGAATATCCCAGATTGTTTCTAAATAAGGCTAATAATGAAGTCACTTGCTGCCTAGAAGCCTTGGAGCTAGGAGCTTGACTGCAAAACTCCAAGTAAAATTTAGAAATTCGTGTTGTCTTGCTCTGAATTTAACAGAAACAACCCCTGCTTATGACTGTTAACTGGGCCTTGACATGGGATTGGCTTAGCACCTTTATATTGAATTAAAAATTTTGTTTATACACACACACACACACACGTGTGTGTGTGTGTTTTTGTATACGTTCTTACATATATATTTTTCTTACATGTATATTTTTCCTGAGATTTTTCTTAAAACATTCTAGCAAAGCAAGAAACTAAAAGTTGACATTTTCCTCTGAAATACGCTCTAATCACCAGTGACAGATTTAAAAATAAATGGCTGAGCTATTTAACTTGGCAAGATTACACACTCAAGAGCAGGTCTCATAAATATTTAACTTTTTGTTTCCATATTTTATACATGGCAAACATTCACAAAGGCAGTGAGCTCTGTGTCGAGAAAGCATAGACTGCATTCAGACAGCCCTGAGTTTGAATCCCCGTTCAATAGCATCCTCACTAGAAGACTGTCAGCAGGTATTTTCATCTTTCTCAGCCTTGTTTTATTGTAAAATGTGCAACAAATTCAGAAACCATAAGGTTATTTTGAAGGTTAAATAAAATATCAAACAAATATCATTGATGACAGGTACCTGACACATGAGAGTTGCTTGGGAAAGGAAGTTATCTTTTCTTTTGCCAATATTTAAGATACTGTGGAGTTGCTTGGCGCTGGCAGTATGAGTACACTCTGACAATTTATGTGTCGAGTTGATTAATGGATGTGACCATTATAATTTGCTCTTTGAGAGGGCTCAGCTAACCATTGAAGGTGCCCAGTTTCACTGTGTCTGAAGCATTTCCTCTCACTTTCTTGTTCCTAAGGAAAAGTCCTGATATCCACCAGTTATTTATTTTCAACTCCTGGTATACCTTTCCACGATTACAGTAATTTGATCTCTCACTATTGCAGGAAAAGCTGAATTATTGAAGAAAAAAATCGCAGTCCCTCAGATGGAATTGTTTTAGATTAAAAGAAACAACCACATTTAGCATGCTTATGCTAAAATTTATTCATTGTTTAGTTGGGATTCAAATTAACTGGGTGTTCTGTAATTTGTCTAGTAATCCCACCTGTCCTAGGTTTCTGACGTCACTGCATTGAGGCAAGTGCAGTGCCATTCAGCCAATCACTGGGCCTCAGTAAGCCTTGTATTCTGGTCAAATACGAGTAGAGAGAGAGAGAGAGAGAGAGTGTGTGTGTGTGTGTGCACGTGCACGTTCCTATCATAAGTTATAAATGAAAAAGTCATCTGCATTTTCTTGAAGCAGCATCAATTTTCGAATGAGAAAGTTAATTAATTGAGATGAGAACCTACCACTGTCTTTCTGACCTATGTTATATACACTTAGCATTACACATATGTGTGCACCCTTTTGCAGTATACATGTAGACCGGCAATTGACTGAGATATACTCCAAATGAGCAAAACAGTTTCTCCGTCAGGCTACTTCTATTCTGGCCTGCTAACTGCCTAGAGATGTTTTTCTGAACTTTAAAAATAAATAATACTAGAGTGAAATAAGCAAGAGGTGATTGATTGTATAGGGAATAAAAGGTATTCTTAACACATGGGAGTGATGACGGAGTCTACTCATCCCAGGCACAACTACTGAGCTACCACTGTGCATTAATAAACCTTTTAAGACTATCAGCTACTTTAAAATATTTTGCCATTACCAATTTTAAAATTTTTTTTTAGATGATCGTTAGGAAAAAATGATGTCTGGAACCACAAGCCATTATGAAATCCTTATTAAATACACATGTAGCAAAGGAAAGTCATCAATGCATTTCATGGCTAACACAAACCTAGTTCTGAAAGACTGGAGGTAAAATCTCTGCAACTTTAACACACAGTCAAGAATATCATAATTTGTATCAATATCCCTGCCATTCACGTGACTGCCCTTTGACTACTTGAGAATCATGTAAAAATTTGCTCAGCTAGAAAAAAACATGACTTCTGAAGAATTTTAGAGTTGACAAAATTAAAACAAAAACTTCTCAAATTGCTGTCTTGTGATAGTGAGAATGAAAAACAAATGCACAGATAAGAACTAGCGCCAAAGATGGGTTAGAACAGATAAAGTAAGAGATATTTGAAAATAAAAATAGAAAAATTTCCAATTTCTGACTCAACATTTAAGAAGATCAGAAGTTGTCATTCCCGGACATACGATATGCAAACATTGAACAAACTTTTCTTGGACTTTTCTTGGACTCACTAGACACCTGAGTTTGTGAAAATGAATTCTGTAAATCTAGAGTTGAAGGAACTATACATAAGTGCTGTTCTCTAGTTGGTACTTATTTTCCGTGGAGATATGGGTCAACAGTTCTGAAATCATGTACATGTATAGTATATTCAAATGTTTTAAGAAATTGATGGTAGTTTAGGAAGCCAGATTTGTTGGAGTGAAAGTTTAGAGATGAGTAAGGGAAGGAGACTAGAATGATCCATGTAGTAATAGGTTAGAGTTAGATACAACAGCATAATCTCCTATTTAGGTTTACATACGGAACTATTTATAGATACATATATATACATGGGATAGAATATTAACATGCAGATCTTTGCTCTGTCAGTTGAGAGAGCCTAGAATCAATGACACCCCCGTAGTCATGAGCATAGCTGCAACTCAGATCTTGGTTTCTAAAACTATTCTCCAATGTTTACTGGAGCCAGGGTCCCTTGAAGATATAAATGGCTTATTCTAGGACTGGAGCAGGGAATATACAAGATGAGCTGGAGCAGCTTGTAGTTCCAGGAAATATAAAAAGTGCTTTAAAAATGGCAATGATATGGGTATGTCAAACTATTCCAGAAGCCGACTGAAAGGGTTCCCAATTTTCATTTATTTTTTATTTTTAAGAGACGAGTTCCCATTTTTCAAAGCTAGAACAATTTGAGCAACAAAATAAAGTTAGATTGGACTATAATCCAATGTATTAAATGGAAATCCATGTGTCCGTGTTGGTATAATAATGATTTAAGAAGTAAATTGGGCCGGGTGCGGTGGCTCACACCTATAATCCCAGCACTCTGGGAGGCCGAGGTGGGTAGATCACGAGGTCAGAAGTTCAAGACCAGTATTGCCAAGATGGAGAAACCCCATCTATACTAAAAATACAAAAATTAGCCAAGAGTGATGGTGGTTGCTTGTAATCCCAGCTACTTGGGAGGCTGAGGCAGAGAGAATTGTTTGAACCTGGGAAGTGGAGGTTTCAGTTTGCTGAGATTGCACCACTGCACTCCAGCCTGCATGACAAAGCAAAATTCCACCTCAAAAAAACAAAAAGAAAAAAAGATTCAATAAGTAAGAAATAGGAAGAATAGACAAATGCGTCATGCAGAGAAATTTCAAATAATTTATTTTGCTACTCCATCTACATAAATAATTCCGATGAAATATAACATCTTACTCCTTAAATGTAGGATACACACAGTGGCTTTTCTTCCAGAGAGCACTGTATGGGAACAGAAAGAAAAAGTAACATTACAGTTGAGAAACCTAAAAAGCACATGTCAAGTAAGGTGATCAAGGTTAATATCAACAGTGATAAGTCATATCGATATGCTATTCTAATGGCACTTTATCTCTCTGGTTTTCTCCCAGAAATAAATTACCCTAGTCTAGTCATGAGAAAATCATCAATCAAGTCCCATTTGAGGAACATTCTACAAAATACCCAACTAGTAATTTTTAAAAGTGTCAAGGTCATTAAAAACAAGAAGTGTCTGAGAAACTGTCATAATCAAGGAGAGCCTAAGGAAACTGCTAAATGTAAAGTGCCATTCTGGATGAGGTATTTCAATAGAAAAGCAGCATTGGATAAAAACTGAGGACATCTGAATGAAGTATAGACTTTAGGTAATATTACATCAGTATTGATTAATTAACTGTGACAAATGTATTGCACTAAAGCACGATGCTAATAGGTGAAACTTGGTATGGAATATAAGTAAAATTTCTCTACCATAATTTCTTTACAATAATTTACAAAATTATTTTACAAAATAAATTTACAAACATTTCTTTACAATAATTCTGTGAGCCTTAAAACTATTCTAAAATAAAATATTTAAACACTGCCAATAGGATAAAGAGAAAACATGGAAATCATTTTTTATTTTATCACTTTATTTGTTTTAAAAATAATTCTGTGCTGCTTCTATCTCCTGAATTTTATAAGAAATAAATATGTGAGAAAATTCACCAACCGGTGCTCAACCAATTCCAGTGTGAAGATACTCATTTTTCATCTTTTTTGGGTCCCAATGTAAATAATTATTTCAGCTTTGGAGAATGTGGTTTTGTTTAGGCAAAAGGATATCTTGAATGTTGATGATGCAGGTTTGGGTGGAATTCCTGTTAAGGAATGATCAAATGATCTGAAAAGTAGCAACTGTTTTGAGATTCTTATTCAAAGATTTAAATAATTTCATGGACATTAAAGTATTTTGTAAATGATTAAGATTTCAGTACAAATATAAACCATTGTTATCATGTATGAACTCGTTAATTTATTTTTCATTGAAAGATAAGCTTTTATACATTGTCTTCCCCCTACCCCTGCTGCCTCTCTCTAGATAGAGTGTGGGGGTGGGTTGGGAAAAGAATAGGAAGAGAACATAATGTAATATAATATAATATAATATAATATAATATAATATAATATAAAATAATATAATATATTTAACCAAGCTTTAGGCACTGTACAGAACTACAATTTTAGTTTTGAAACTGTCCTTCTGAATTCTTTTACTCCTCATCAGGTAGCCTCATGCAGGTTTTACTGTGTGATTTTTACTTGACATTTCTTCTGAGAGTATAAACTGATATTGAAATGGCAGAGACATTAAAAACATCTGAATTGATCCAGTATTTTAATTCTTCCAACTTTTTTTGTGCCTCTTAAAATAAGGTTATTTCTTTGCCTATATCTTTCAGGAGCAGTTTGTTGCATCAGATCAATTTTGTGAAATGTTTAGAAATTGTTTCATCTATGAAGGGGCTACAAGTCCTGAACAAGTCGAGCTAGTGCTCGACTTACGACCACGGTCGACACCACGGACCGGTCGTAACAAGATTTGGTCATAAGTTGAGTAGGCTATATGTACAGTTGAAATGGTGCACACCGAGATGGTAGCGCTGCCGGAAGCTGGTCCGCACTGTTGTATGCCCAGCTGGGCAACGTTTGCGCTGCCAGACGCGGAGCAGTCGTGGCTAGCGATTGTGGTCGTAAAGTCGAATGGTCGTAAATTGCATAGGCGGTAAGTCGATCAATACCTGTATATCATGGTCCTGCTAGGACCTATCGTCAGCTTGATAAACAGCTGCTGGAGGTTTAGATGCACCTGTAGATGATAGAGGACACCGAGTCTTGCAAACAGAGTGTATCGTCTAGAGGATGCCATCATAGACACATGTGGTTCCACTTAGAATTTAGTGTTTTAAACGGATGCTGAGGAGCAGGAGGCTCTCAAGTGTCACCATAATGAGAGTATGCCAACCATAGGGCATGTTACTTCCTTTTTACTTTCAGTTGTCTCACTAAACTCAACACAGCCAAGTTGAAATTGTCATCATTTTTCCATATTGTGCCATCTCCTTGTTCCTGGTGAATGACATCACCATCCATTTATTGACCAAATCGCAATCCTAAAGTCATCTTTAACTCCTCCTCCTCTCCCTCATCTGACTTGCATTCCCGAAATCCAGTTGATTCAATTGTTCATAAACATCTCTCAGAGTGTTCAATGCCATTTAACTAGGCAGGGAATGTGAGAAGCAATAAAGCTTCTGTAACAGCTTACTACTATTGACTGAAGGTCATCCCCTTCCAATCCATTCTCCACAGAACAATCAAAGTCATTCTAAAATACAAAGATGACTGTGCTACTTCCTGCAGTCTCCCAGCCATGCCTGTTGTATGACTCCTATGCTGAAGGACTTTCAGTTTCTTTAGTATTACATGCTCTCTTTCCCACTGTGGGCTTTGTAGATGCTGTTTCCTGTGTCTGAAACATTCCTCTCTCCCCTTACCAACTAAGCTTTCATGTTTCATCCTCCAGCTAATCTTTACTCTCTTTTCAGGATTATCTAAGGTATTACCTCTTACAAATATCTTTCCTTGCCTTCCAAATCCTCTCACCAAAGGCTGGATTATGTGCTTATTATAGGTCCTTGCATTGCACTAAATACATTGTCTCCACCTTCTACTAGTTTGGAGAAATCTGTGCGAGAAAGAACTATGTCTTTTTGTGTTATAGTTACCTCTAATGCCGGATCTGATACCTGACAAGATAGTACTCAATCAGTAACTGTAAATACATGAATTAATTAATTCATAAATAAATGATTGGGTAAATATACAAATTAATGTATTAAAAATGGGAGAGAAAAAATATATTTGTATATCCAGAACACAGGCAATCAGCATCAGGAAAGCTTGTTATTCTTGTTTAAGTAGGTTAAAACAGATCTTAAAAGAGAAAAAAAAAAAAAGTTTAACATGAAGATCTCTTTCTCTCTTTTCCCCCCTCCTCCTTCTACATGTGTGTGCACTTGTTAAAGGTAGAGAGAGGGCCAGGCACGGTGGCTCACACCTGTAATCACAGCACTTTGGGAGGTCGAGGTGGGTGGATTGCTTGAGGTCAGGAATTCAAGACCAGCCTGGCCAGCATGGTGAAACCCGTCTTTACTAGAAAAAAAAAAAAAAAAAAAATAGCTGGGTGTGGTGGCAGGCACCTGTAATCCCAGTTACTTGGAATGCTGAGACACGATAATTGCTTGAACTCAGGAGACAGAGGTTGCAGGTTGCAGTGAGACGAGATCATTCCAGTGCACTCTAGCCTTGGCAACAGAGCGAGACTCCATCTCAAAAGAAAAAAAAAAAAAAAGAGAGAGAGATGGTGAGATAAAATGTTGGCAAGATTCCAATTTCTTTCCACTAATAGAAAGCACTAAACAGATGTCAAAGCAGGGACCTAGGTTACCAGAACCCAACAGAAACATCAGGAATTTGTCACTGAGGTCTCAGAGTCAGAACCCAAGACCAGAACTGGACTATTAATATACTGACTTGATGTTCAACAAATCAATCACCTAAGTCCCCTAAATGCTCCACTCCCTCGTGCCTATACAAACTCTGTTACAATTCATTCCCAAGCCATGGTCAGAACTGGCTCAACAGTTTGTGCAGTGGTGCTGAGGATGGGGTAGGAGGTTGGGATTCAGTGGATTCACTGTAAGGTGGAAGAGGAAGCAAATCAGACACATTCCAATGATATTATCTGATTGATTTTGTCCATATCTGATATTTGAAGTCTTCTATGTACTGAAATCAAATATCTCACACTTAAAAAAAAGTATTTAAAAATTATAGGTTGGCACAGCATAAGATATTCCTTTCTCCTTCTAGACCACCAGCCGTCAAAGATACCTGGTAACGTAATTAACATTTTACAAATTTCAAGCTTCTTCACTTTTACTTACAGCAGCTTGGAGGTAGGAGTAAGCTTCATGAGAATGATCTGTATTTTGATGGGTACAAGCTGTTCTCTGATGTCATGGGCACCCCAGGTTTTCAAAAGACGATTCTTGGCTGTTTAGCAGTTCAGCCAATCCGTGTGATTGCTTTTTCCATGTTACATAAAAGTCTCCTATAATCATAGGGATAAAAAAGACTTGATACTTTCCCCAGATCATTAGAGCAGGAAGAAAGAGGAAAAGCATGACTTTTTGGAGTGATTACTCATCACATGCCAGACACACGCTGAATACTTTGTATCCATCTTGATTGTTTGTTTGTTTTTGAGATAGTCTCCCTCTGTAGCAAGGCTGGAGTGCAGTGGTGTGATCTCAGCTCAATGCAACCTCTACCTCCTGGGTTCAAGTGATTCTCCTGCCTCAGTCTCCTGAATATCTGGGACAACAGGCGCACGCCACCATGCCCAGCTAATTTTTGTATTTTTAGTAGAGACTGTGTTTCACCATGTTGGCCAAAATGGTCTTGATCACTTGACCTCATGATCCTCCCGCCGCAGCCTCCAAAATTACTGGGAATGCAGGCATGAGCCCTTGCACCCATCCTGTATCCATCATTTTTTTAAGCAACAAAAGCCCAATATGAAAGACATGAGCATCCCCATTTTACAGGCGAAGGCTCTGAGACTAGCGGAAGGCAAAGGATTCCTCAAGGTTAGCCTGATTAATACAAATTAGAATTGGCAATTTAACTCTGAGTCCAAGGAGTATTGCCTTTTTTATCCTAGCTCATCTCCTCTCCAATCCTATTGGTTTAATTTTCTGTTACAGAAGTACAGGAAGACCATGTTTCTTTTCTACCTATGCAATGACATGTGGTAGTTGAAAGCACGGTCTCTGCAGCCAGACTGCCTGTGACCACTTACTTTTTCTTAAACTTGAACTTGAACTTACAGGTATACTTCAGTTTCTCTGTGCCCTAATTTTCTCAAGTGCAACTGGGGTTAATAATGGTCCCAGCACTGTTGAAAGGGCTAAATAATTTTGTACTTACAAAGAGCTTTGTCTTTTAAGTGCTCCACAAATGTTCATGTTGTAGTTATCATTGCTATTGGCCTCTATGAGGCCGTTTCACAGAGGCATGACCACACAGAATAGGGATAAGCATGCTTTAATGATACTCCTGTCCTGCTAATTCCCAGGAGTAGAAACACTGGAAGACTCTTTAGTCAAAGGTTATTATTTTGTAATCAATCAACATAGGGTTTATACATAGATGATGGCAGAGAAACGTAGGTGCAGTTATTCACAACCTATGTGCCATAAAATTCACTGTTTCGTTGCTTGGTTGGAACAGTCGGAATGCATCTGTCTGCAAATCCACATGTGTAGAGCCAGCAGCTTAAACTGGAAAGATGACCTATTGCCTTAGTCTTTTCTAGAGAGAGGCTTGCCCTTTGCGCCCTTTTGCAGCCTGCCCAGGCTAATGCAAGTAGCGATGGCAAGGCAAACAAGGCAGGCTGCCATATATTTTAGGGAATTTGAGTGGCCAAGCAGATCATTGAAGCAGAGATTGTTTTAAATGTCTAGCTAAAAACCATTTATCCTTCTTCATTTCAGGCATAGTATTGGCTCCAAAGTACAGTTTCTCCTCCATATCCATGGGTTTGGCATCCATGGATCAACCAACTATGGATAGAAAATATTTGGAAAAGAAAACTACACCCAGTTTCAAAAATTGAAACTTGAATTTGCCACATGCAAATATGTCGCATCCATACTAATAATGAAGTGATATGTAGGCATTGAATTAGAGATAATAAGTAACTCAAGAATGATTTAAAGTATATAGGAGGATGTGTGCAGGTAATAGGCAAATGTCACATCTTGTTGTATAAGAGACTTGAGTAGCCTTCGAGTTTGGTATCTACAGGGGTTCCTGGAACCAATCCCCAGGGATACCCAGACACGACTGCGCTATATTATGACGAAGTTTTACTACCTAGCTTTATAGCTGAGGACTACAAGCTCCAACTATCTTAGGGAATATTCTGGTGACCAAATCAATGAAAACTTGCTAAAAAGTGATAGTCCCTTGGGTATCCAAGAAGTTTCTATCACACCCTTAAGTCATTCTATTTTCCTTTATATCTGTCTGGGTGAACCATCCTGTCCTGAATACAATTTGTCATGCTGCATAATCACTTCCTGACAAAAATTTCTTCCCATTTCGTTCTCTGTGTGTTAAGCTCATTTGATTAACACAAACAAACCAAAGAAAACAAAATTCAGGGACATCGATTAATGCAATAAGAGAAAAATAAGTAATGAAAATTAACAATGCTTCTAACTTGGAGGCCTGGCCTCTCTCACAGGGTTTTTATGGTTTTAGGTCTTATGCTAAAGTCTTTAATGCATCTTGAGTTAATTTTTGTATTAGATGTAAGGAAGGCGTCCAGCTTCAGTTTTTTGCATATGGCTAGCCAGTTTTCCAAACACCATTTATTTTTGTGTATTCTAGGGATCAGCATTTTTTTTTAAAGTAAATATCAAACTCCTTCACTGAGTAAATATCTTGGCTTTGTTGACTTTTACTCAACTCTCCTACAGTAGTACAAAAGCAGCCATAGACAATACAAACCAATAGATGTGGCTGTACCCCAATAAAACTTTATATACAAAAGCAGCTGTGTTTGGCCCCTGGGCTGTAATCTATGCAGCCCAGTCTTTCTCAGTGCACGTGTACTCATGCTGCGCTCACATTCCCTCACACCCCATATCCATTTTGTACATCTGTATTCCTTTGTTGCCTATACTGAATAGCTCACTAATCTGAAAAGGCCGGATATCACCGAATTGCATGGGGATTTCACTGCTGTCAAACCATTCACGGTCTCTTAGGTGGAGGCAAAACATGAACTGTCTATAGGACAGCCGATATCTCAGAATCATCAACAAATGCATGCATTTGGGGGAAATTTCTAGCATTCTAAAACGGACTGCTTTCACCTAGAAATGATGAGAATGGCACTCCCATCACACAAAGCATGCATATCTGCTTAGGCACAGACATTTTGCTGAAAATCAGAATTACAATGTCTTCTTCTGCCAACCCTATAAGAGGCTCACATGCTAATAATGGTGGGGGTGGAGGAATGGTATGGAAACGTGAACTATCTTCTGCTTTGACAACTGTCTTAACTCTGTTGTTCTCTCCTAAAATGAAGTTGTTTTTTGAGCCACTCTATCTAAAACTAGGCTGTCATTTCTATGTCTTAAGGGATGCAAGTACCATTTAACTTTCAGAAAGCAAATTTTAAAACAATCCCCAGGTATAAGATTTCTCTTCCAAACAGAAGATCTGCAAACAGCGCCTGCGGGCTTGTTTACTGGTTAAATTTTATTCCAGCTGTGAGCTGCTAAGTCTTCCAACAATTGTTCTTTCTTTATAAGTTTGTCTTCCTTGGTGACTGATGCTTTCTATTTATTGTAAGTGATCAGTGTAGTATCTGATTCCAACAGAAAAGGAGGTGGAGCGCAGCGGCTCCTTTAATCCCAGCCCTTTGGGAGGCCAAGTCAGGAGGATCCCCTGAGATCAGAAGTTTGAGACCAGCCTGGCCAACATGGCGAAACCCCATCTCAACTAAAATTACAAAAATTAGCCAGGCATGGAGCCTGGGAGACAGAGTGAGACTCCATCAAAAAAAAAAAAAAAAAAAAAAAAAAAAAAGAAGAAGAAAAAATATGTCTTTATAATATACAAGACAAAGAGGGATTTTGATGGTTGTTAGTTCTTATGGACCCCTGCTGGGCTGCCTCAGCTTATAGCGGCAATAGGACATCTAGAATATCTGCCCTTCTCTTCCTTGGGTACATAGGACATCTAGAATATCTGCCCTTCTCTTCCTTGGGTACGTGAGCTTCCCTGTAGCATTAGATTCTTCATAATTGTTGGGTACATCCAGGAGTGTCGCTTTGTGAACTTTTTCACAAGGTAGTAACCTGTGAGCAGCTGGAGGCATTGAGAGAAGAGAGATGGGAGTGACCTTGGCACTGTTGTTAGAACCTACACACCATGTTTTCATTCACAGTTGCCCCTTGTGTGGCAATTTATTTGTAGTGTTCCTGGCAGTATTTGTAACATAGTATATGTTATGCTATGACATACCTACTATGGTTAGCATAGAAGTGGAATTTAAGAAGGGATATTTAATTTGTAGAATTTATAAACAGGACTGTGGATCTTTAGGGATACTTCAGGGATAATGATAAACTTCAGAGATACTGAGAATTGCAAGGAGATCTCAGTCTAATGAGTTCTGAGTGTCTCTTTGGATGTGAACAAACCCAGCAATGGAGTGGATGATATGCCTTTACCGTGTCCCCAAGACACCTGATTGTGTATGTTGTCTGCATGGTCTTAATTTCTTAGATGTCTCTATTGTGTATACCAGTTTAGAGTTCAGTCTAGGTGCAATTACATTGTAGAGTTTTTTCCATATTTTCTTTTAGGGTTTGGGAACAAAACAGTCAGCAAACCTTCCAAGGTACTTGCAGTTTAAAGGAAAGATAAATAATGAGTAGAGTGATTGCAGCACAAGGTGATACTTGATCCAGTGGAGGTTACCTTCACTGGCTTACTAGAAGCTCGTACAATGGAAACTTCACCTATGGGACGTGTGGCGGGTGGCGGGAGATGATAGAAAACTTCATCTTCATGAAAATCGTAGGTCTAAGTGACATGCTTATAGCTTGGTGGGTGGGTTGAGAGAAGCGGGGAGGCCCTTCCAGGTGGAAGGAACAAAATGTACTGTCACTTGAAAGTGACAGGAAGATGCACTGACAGGAGCCTGGAGAGTATAGGAGGTGATGGCAACAGGAAGGCCTCACAGGTTAAGACAGGCCGAGGGGATAAAGCACAAGTACCCACCCTGCACGTCCGCTCCACTAACTGCTTTGTTCTGCTCCCTCCTGCAATGCTAATACTATCCGACTTTTGTTTATACTAGAAATTTGGGAGCCCTGGCCAATCCAGTTTCATTCATTTTACCTACTTACTCCATCAGCAGGAATAGAAACCTTCCTGACTTTCATTTACATATTCATCCATCCTTTATTTAGAAGATAAATGTATTTTTGAGATACTTTCCATCTGACTTCAATGTTAAATAAGTGTTAATGAAGGAGGCAATGAAGCAAGACATGTTTGAACTTTGAAGACATACAATTTGGGTTGAAATCTTGATTCTACCTTTCACCTCCTGACTCTATAACCTTGGGAAGGTCTCTTGGGACCCTCAGACCTTGGAAAAGAGCACAGAGAAGTTGATTATGTGTTCTTCAGCATACTTGCCACAGAATTATTAAATATTCAATAGTGGAAATTCCTATATCTTCACTTCTCATTCTAGTTTTCATTTCTCTCCTGAAACGTCTTTCACTGCATTTTGAAACCTACATTGACTCTTCTATTGGATTTTGAGGTCCCTGAGGGCCAAGGCTGTTGTTAGGACTTTTTTGTTTTGCTTTGTGGCTGTTTTGTAATAAAACACTTTCTGTGTTTATGTTTCTAGTTTTGCTCAGTTTTGGTTTGCAAGGGAGTCCCATGCAGTCTTCCTTCTGAGTGCAGGAGGGAGGATGAATGGTCTCCCCTTCAGCTTCCTCAGGAGTGGGGATAAGATTAGGAAAAGAGCAAACATTTACGGCAATCTGAAGTTATAGTACGTGTTAGAGTCCCAGGGCTTTTGCTCTTACATTGTTTCATTAACCTCTTTGAGCCTTGTTTCTTCATCTGTGGAATGAAGATAAAATTATTCCACCTTATCCTGCCTATAGCATCCTTCCTGGATTTTTGCCTTGAGCAATTTACAGTCTTAGCTCCCACCTGCCCATGGGAAGGACCACAGGGATCTTGGGCATCATCCCGAAATCTTCTGCAGCAGCATTCCAAGTTCTACCTCCTCCTCTCCATTCCTTCACCTGCTTTCCAACAGATTTCATTCTGTGACCAGTACTTTGTTTTCCTCTCTGTGGCAGTGGTTTGAAATGGATGATTCAATAGGACAGGCTTCTTACTTTGCAATTTTACTTCACCTTTATACACCATAAGTCACATTCCCGTCATCTTCATTAATGTCTCTAATGGCAACAATACAAATTGAACAAATTCAGTTAAGGGGGATTGAGATGTCACCTGCTTTTATTCTTTCCATAAATTCAAGTAGGACATGTCAACAATTGTCCAGATGTCATAATGTTATACTGGAAGTTATTGGGCTCTTTAATTGAATGTTCTCTTAATTTGGGCATTGGTAAGGTATCAATTTGAGTATGCAGACTTGGCATCTGGGTTTGCCACCACCCTGAGCTAGGAGTGTATGTGGGTGGCATAAAGAACATGCTGAGTCTTTCCACCTCTGACTGGGGCTCTCTGTGGCCAGGGTCCAACTCAGCAGGACCAGATGATTCACAAAACACTGGCTGTTTCTGTCCTGCAAGCTCACAGTGGAGGGTCTGGCACTCCCTGAGATCCATGCATGGTTTCTTACACAAACTGAACAAATCATATCCTCTAAATGGAAGAAGTGCAACTCTGTTACATTTCTAAGGAGAAGGATAGTCACTAATCAGAGATCTTGGGATCATCAGCAAATAGGGTATTCCAGGATGAAGAGAGACAGGCATTAAATGATGGTTTTTCCTCCTCTCCTTCTCCTCCTTTCCACTTCATATCCAATCTTGTCTTCTCCTTTCCTTTCTAACTCTCCCTTTCCAATCTGTTCTTCACTCTCCCTTCTCCTCCTCTCTTCCCTCCCTTCTTCTCTTTTTATTCTTCTGCCAGCAAGCTTTCAGTGACTCATGATTCAAGTGGAAAAAGAATCTTAGTTATCTTGAATATGGAAGAAGCAAATTTTCTCAGATTTTCAGCTCCTTGAAAGCTGAGCTGCACAGGAGCCTTCACAGCACTGTAGTCCAGACAGCAGTAGAGGCATTTCTACCCAGTTCTTGGGATCTCATCCCATAGTCAACTCTTGTTGACAGAGTGAGTAGGGACTGTGCCCTTTTTTTTTTTTTTTTCCATCTGGATCTTGGGTAGTAAGCATGTGCCATGTGGCATAGGCTAGATTCTTACATTGCCCAAGTCATTCTCACAATGAAAGAAGTGTGGTTGTACCTCCACTGCACAATCACTGAGACAACTGTCCCCATGTCTTCTGTGAGGCCTTCTTTATCACTTCCCAAGATTCGTGCATGAACAGATTATCCTCTGTCCTATCCCATTATATTTGTATTGCAATTTGCTCATAGTTCATTAACACCCACCACACAGTTTTGTATTTATTTTATGTGTCGGTTCGCCAGCTAGATTGCAGAGGCTGTGTAATTCTACCTCATTCATCTTTATAGCCAAAGTATAATTCTAGAGCAGTTTCTAATGTCAGATGCATCAGGGAAACCAATCAATGTAGATAGTACCATTACGCTAATCATACAGTTTAATTCTGTTAGTGGTGAAATCTTCATGACTTAGTCCTGTGAATTGCATGAAAAGATTTGTCTAAGAACCTCTTTCTTGTGTTGGAAAGGGATAGTTTCAAAAATTTTAAATATTAAAACATTTTTAGCTTGGCACATAATGCTTTTGAAACACTTATTTCAATATCTCATGTTCTAAAGTAGAGTGTATTAAAGCCGACTTATCATAAAATGATTGCAATTGAAAAGATAATGGTCTAGAGTATGAAATCCCAAGAAAGGAGGTGATTGGGGGTCTGGACTCTGGATTGGTTGGTTTGTATTTGACAAGTGTGTGTTACGGCAATTTGTTTTCTATCTCTAGGAACTGGTAAGTCCTGAGAGAGGCAGTTCCCTCAGGGTCAGGAAGAACCAGATATCAAAGAATCAGAAATAGAAAATAAAAGATAGGCTTCATACAGTCTGTGATGCTGAAAGAGATTCACTTTTCTCTAAACATGAATGGGCATGTGGGAAAAACAGCAATCTCTGCAGCTGTCTGGATATAATTGCTGTTGCAAGAACTATTGCCGTAGAGTGTTTATGTGAACTGTAACCATAATGTGGTTAGGACAGAAAGTAAACTTAAATCCTCTGCATACTTTTCATAATTGGAGATTGTCTACATAGACACAGTGGAGACTTGAGGATTATTCCCCAGAGAGCTGAAAATTCTACTCAGTTCAGCTGTAACCAGCTGCTCCAATCACCTCGTAGGTCGTGTGTGGATTATCTTGCTTCTACATGTATCTTCCATAGATTCTCTACTTTTACTAATTACTGGAGTAGCAAACATCCTCTATTGCTTCTGCCTCCCTTGAACCATGATTGTCCTTGTCTCTGGGTACTAATTCCACCATCCTTAGATCCTGTAGGGCACTCCCTGCTGAGGCACACCTATCACCAAACCCCTGCTGGTGTCACTTCAGAGTGGGAACCAAAGTGTTTTC
Organism: Sapajus apella; assembly: GCF_009761245.1. Taxonomy (NCBI): domain Eukaryota; kingdom Metazoa; phylum Chordata; class Mammalia; order Primates; family Cebidae; genus Sapajus; species Sapajus apella. Next base: position 5,354,581 of record NW_022437047.1, read on the forward strand.
ACTGCTGAATGACAACTTGTTTCTCATGTAGCATCCTAACTTGTCTGGTAAGGAAATGGATAACTGCAGTACATAATTATTGTGTATAAGTAATTAACCCCTCTTGCCCTATGTTTAGGTAAAAGAGCTGAGGCTTAAAAGTTGTACAACATTTAAATGTCAAAAGTATCACTTGACTCAAATCTTTCTGAACTTGGCACTTATAAACTTTTCCGTGGATCACAATGTCCAATTTTAAATGCTAGAAATCACCAAAGATTTGCAAAATGGACCAATTTCTTTTTCTGGATGCTTTGAAGAGACCTATTTATATTAACACTTCATGTCTTACTCTGGGAACTTATAACTAAGACTTTCTTCAAAGACCTGGTGAATCAGAATTTTCCATTCACATTTGTGAATTAAGGATACCTGGGGGTCATCTCTGTTATCAAATAGATCAATATGTTTGCCAGTTAGACCTCTTCTTTGCTGGAGAATGTGGACCTGCACTTTTTGTATAGGTAAGATTTATCAACAAGATTTGTACAGGATCAAGAGTGGGAGAGCTATTAGTCTGAGAAACGCCAAATATTAGAATGAGGAAGAACAAGATCCTTTTTAGAACTCCTAGTTACCCAGAGGCACTTTATTTCATTTCTTTCATATGACTTTTTTTCTTTCTTTCTTGTCTTTTCCACACACCTTACAGGTGGTTATTATTATATTTAAAATGTAGTTACCACAAGTACACAAGGCTCTTTATCACAACAGTGATTATATTTAGGCAATAGTAGAAATAAAACAAATGTCCATATGACTTTACCATGTGACAGAATATTATGCAGCCACTTAAAAGGATGAGATAGACCTATGAGTGCTAACATAAACAATGCCCATGATTTTTACCTTTAGTATAAGTTTTAGAAAACAGGTAATCTATTCTGTATAATAACATAGGATGATAACAATATTATTATTTCTTTTTTTTTTTTTTTTGAGACAGTCTCATTGTTGCCCAGGCTGGAGTGCAGTGGCATGATCTTGGCTCACTGCAACCTCTGCCTCTGGGTTCAAGAGATTTCTCCTGCCTTAGCCTCCTGAGTAGCTGGGACTACACATGCTCACCACCATGCCCGGCTCATTTTTTTTGTATTATTAGTAGAAGTAGTAATAAAAGAGCCATAGCTACTTGCAGCAACATGACTGAATCTTAAAATAATACTATGCAAAAAATATAGACATCTAAAGAACATATGATATAATCCCGTTTACATAAAGTTCAAAAATAGACACAACTAGCTTTTGGTATTAGAAGTCAGTTTAATGGTTACATGCTAGAGAAGGTGGCTAGTAATTAGGAAGCAGTATACAGGCTCTTCCTGGGATACTGATCATATTCTATTTCTTGGTCTGAACATTGGGTACCTATGTGTGTTCATTTTGTAAAATTTCCTCACAGTGTAAATTTATGAATTATGCATTTTTGTATACATATTACCCTTTAAATTTTATTATAAAGGGCAGGAATTTGAATTTTGAAAAAATAAAAGACTATGCTGCTTCACAACATGGACAGTAATGAAAGGATATTCTTAGATGAAGTAAGAGATGTGGTTCAGTAAGACCATGTGCAAGCCAGATTACGGGGACATAGAAACCATAAGCATAGGTGAAACTGAAGACATCATTAAGTAAAATAAGCCAGGCAAAGGAATCTAAAAAAAAGCTGATCTAATGGAAACAGATAATAGAATGATGGTTGCCAGAGTCCAGGGTGCTTAGGGGAGCGTCAGGTGGGGGAGATGTTGGTCAAAGAATACATATTTACAATTGGACAGAAGAATTAAATTCAAGAGACCTATTGTGCAGCAGGGTAGCTACAGTCAATGATGATATTTTGTATTCCTCAAAAATGCTCATACAGTGAATATTCATTCTTCTCCCCACAAAAATCATAACCATGTGAGGTACTGCATTTGCTAATCAGCTCAATTTAACCATTCCACAATGTACAAATACTTCAAAACATTGTACACAATAAATACACATAATTTCATATGTCAATTTAAAAATAAGCAAATATGATGAAAAAAAGTAAAAAGACACTCTAGGCAAGTAGAGGAAGACAACAGTTAAACACAAAGGACAAAGCAGGCAGTGGAGGGGCAGAGATAACAAAATGTCCAAGAAGAGGGGTGAGCCGTGCTATTATATTTCCACCTGTAGTTTGCATATATCCTTGGGATAAATTTGTCAAAAATCAAGTTAAAGTGAATTAAGTTCAATATTAGCAGCTTTGATATTTACAAAAGATTCATTTCTTATTCCCATGACTATAGTAATATAATTCAAGGAGCAGCCTCAGTATGACTCTATACCTGAGACTATGAATTTGACCACGATACTGTTTTAATTCTTCATTTTTCTTATGCACATGAGGACTTGGAAATTGTTTTCAAATAGTTTACATGTTACCTCTCAAACTCAGACTTCACAATGCGTTCTACGATATATTAAAATAATGGTAATAATATAGTAGAAACCAATTATATTTTTTTAACACTGGAAGTGAGCCAGAGACCGTGCTCAGTAAATGCATAGTGCAATAGTACAAAGCATCTCATTCAATCTTCCAATGACCCAGTAAGGCAGGTATTATCATCATCAACACATTTCACATCAAAAACTGAGTCATACATGGGTTAAATAAAGTTGCCAAAAGTCAGGTAAATAGAGCGAGAGCCTGGGAACAGATCCATGCTTTCTGACTGTCAACCTGTGTTGTTCAACAGGGTAGCCACAAACATTAAAAAAAAAATTTAAAAACTGGAGACAAGTTAAATGTAATAGACTATAATTGAGCAATTTGTGAAGCAGGCGGCCCTCTGAACCAAATTACAGAGTGACTCTGGCCCTGCTGCAAGGTGAAATTTACAGAAACAGGGAATTTATGGGAAAAGGGAAAGTGTCCTACAGAAAAAAGAAGTGAGGTACAGAAACAGCTGGTGACAGTCCCTTCACATTCGTTTGAACACAGTTTGAACAGCTGACCGACTGTGATTGGCTGAAACTCAGTGATTGAGTTTCAGTCACGGTAGAGGAGTAGGTTACAGTCTATTTAGGCATATCTTTAGGTTAAAATTCACTACGTACAGAGAAACCATTAGGCCAAACTTAGAATCTGTAAGGAGGTACTTTTAGGCTAAAATTAACACAGTTGAACACTTGAAATATGGCTAGGCTGAAATGAGGTGTAAGTCTCATGTACTGTAAGTCTCATATAAAAAGCATCACTGGATTTCAAAGACTTAGTACCGAAACAATGTAAAAGATTTCATTAATATTTTATAGCTCTTCTGTGTTGAAGTGATACTATTTTAGATATGTTGGGTCAAATAAAATTTATAATTAAAGCTAATTTCTCCATTGATTGATGATTGATTGATTGCTTCTACCATGCTTACTAGGAAGCTTTGGAAGCTTAAATTATGTATGTGGCTTACATTATATTTCTGTTGGACCATGCTGGTCCAGACTGGATGCTCTACTTCTAGACCAGAGGTTTTCAACTTCAGCTGCCTTAAGTAGATTTGAACATACACAGATTCAGCCTCCTAGTGCTAGAAATTCAGATCTGCTCTGGGCTGGAGTTCAGTTGTTGGTGTATTTGAGAAGCTCCCTAGGTGTTACTAATGTATAGCCAGAAGAGAGAACCCCTACCTAGAGTCCAGAGGCCTGCTCCGTGCTGCCTGATATCCACCTGACTCAGCACAGCTCCTGACGGGATAGTTACAATTTAAGCCTGAGAAATCAAATAGCCACAGGGCTCTCAGCCTGTAAACAGATGCAAAGAGCTGACTTTGCTCATGATGTTTGTAGGTCTTGCAGGATTTCTGCTAATACCTGTGGTAAAGGAGTTAGATTCCTTTAGCTTACTCCTCATCTGTCTGAGAAAGATGATGCTCCATTACATCAATATGGAGAAGGTTGTATGTTACCTTGGGCCTGAATGTTCTGGGAGGCAAGATGAAAAGGACTTTAGTGGGTTAGATATCCTACTCCATTTAAATAGGTCACAGCTAGATTCCCTTTAACCACTGGGTCAAATTCTCCCTGTTGTCGAGAAAATGAAATTGTATTGTTCCAAGTCACATGTCTTGCTCCTAGAGTGAGACTTTGCTAATGAACAGTGAATCCTAAGTGATAAAACCTGGGATTGAGGGTAAGGAGTCAGGGACAGCTATTATAGGTTCAGGAAAAATGAAGTTATCAGATCTTTTAAAAGTGAAGTCAGACACCACAGACTGGACTTACCTTAGCATTGAGAACTCACTGGTAGATATAATTTGATGCACGTTGCTTTTTACTTATAATTTATTTGTGGAAGAAATAGTACTTGGAAAGCCAGTGCATGTCAAACATATTAATGAGAGGACCCAGGGCATTTCATTTTCTTTTCAAAACGTGTCTTATAATATTCACTTATCTATAGTCAGCCAGAGCCTCAGTGTTTGTGAAAGGAGGGAAGGAGATAAGGGGTTATTACAGGAACGATTTATGTGTCGTGGGGGTGCAGGGGAAGAAAAGAAAATGACTGGCTGAGAATAAAGTTGTTTATGAATTTAAACTGTTATTTCCCCTTAGATATCAACTTTAATGGATAATGCACATCTTAAAGCATTTTGCGTAGAAATAAGATAAACTATAGAGTATCAACATTCTTGTAAGTAATTATTATCTTTTTTTAAATTTTTTTTAAAGTATGCTCTTCTATAGTTGACTACAAAGAGCAAGAAGATGAATTTCTAAGGCACACGGAACTTTCCACCCTCTCCCCAACCTCATGAGATTGCTGCCTCTTTCTATTGCCCCACCAGGCAGAGGACCCACTGGTAAATGTCCTCAGCAGAAACTATTGCGTTCACCAAAGGCTTTTGTAGTAACTCCCTAGTGCACAGCCAGCACTAGCCCCATACAACTATACAGAAATAAAGATCATATCCTTGTCCCTGAGGGGCTTTTGAGAAACTAATATGGGCATTTTTGGTACAAGACCAAGTAGTTATGGAAAAGGTGCAAAAGGGATGCAGAGGGAAACTTGGGAAGAATTTTCAGACTTGATAGTATTTCTTCTGAGTTTTTATGGATCAGCGGGCAGATTAGCTTAATAGGGCTGCTGTCACAAAGCACCACAAACTGGTGGTTCATGCAACAGAATTCTTTAGTTTTCCAGTTCTGATCAAGATATTAGCAGAGTTGGTTCCTTCGGAGGGCTGTGAAGGAATAACTCTTGCATGGCTCTTTCCTACCTTCTGGTAATTGGCTGCTAAGCTTGTAGAAGCATTGCCCTCATCTCTGACTTCATCTTTACATGATGTTCTCCCTACATGTGTATGTGTCTGTCTCTGTGTCCAAATTTCTCCTTTTCCTAAGGACACGGTAATACTGGATTAGGGTCAATTTTCATGACCTCATCTTAATTTGATTCTCTACAAGGACCCTGTCTTAGCCCATTTGGACTGCATAACAAAGTACCCTAGACTGCATAGCTTATAAACAACAGGCATTTATTTGTCAGTTCTGGAGGCTGGGAAGACCAGGGTCAAGATGCCAGCAAATTGGGTGGTTGGTGAAAGTTCATTCTCTGCTTCATACATGGTGCCTTCTTCTTGTACCCTTACAGGGTAGAAGGACAGGGAGCTTCTCCGAGCTTGTTTTATAAGAGCGCTAATTCTCACAAGGGTGGAGCCCTTGTGACTTACCCACTTCCCAAAGGCCCCACCTCTTAATACGATTCCACTGGGCATTAGGTACTAACATATGAATTTTGGGGGAACACCAATATTCAGACCATAGCTGACTCTGTATTCAAATAAGGTCATGTGCATATAACTACTGGGGTTAGGGCTTCAACATCTTTTGGAAGATAAAATTCAATACATATCAGTGAGAGTTTCAAGTAGAAAAAGGGAAAGTGCTTCTGGGCTGAGTAACACAGTGTAAAAGACATGGAGCGTTTTCTTTTTTTTTTTTTTTTTTTTTTTTTTTTTTTTGAGACGGAGTTTCACTCATGTTACCCAGGCTGGAGTGCAATGGCACGATCTCGGCTCACCGCAACCTCCGCCTCCTGGGTTCAGGCAATTCTCCTGCCTCAGCCTCCCGAGTAGTTGGGATTACAGGCACGCGCCACCATGCCCAGCTAATGTTTTTTAGTATTTTTAGTAGAGACTGGGTTTCACCATGTTGACCAGGATGGTCTCGATCTCTTGACCTCGTGATCCACCCGCCTCGGCCTCCCAAAGTGCTGGGATTACAGGCTTGAACCACCGCGCCCGGCCTGGAGCGTTTTCATACCTCCTGGCCATCTCAGCTTCTCTGCACTTGGATGGTGAGACTGGAGCCTCCCCAAGCAGCTTTCTCAGCATTATTTGTAGCAAGGCTCAGGGAGCTGGTTCTGTCTTCCAGATGTTCTTATTGTATGCCCCACCCTGCCAGTGTATGTTTGATCTCATTGATCTCATGGTAAGGATTCCTTTTCCATCAGGACCATTTTTTAACTGAATGAAATACTTATTTAAGGCATTTATAAGGCCATTGATCTCTTTGTTTTTTAACTTGTCTGCAAGTTAAAAAAGGCACAACCTGATTTCCAGACATTCTAAATATTCTTCTCCTTTTCATTCTCTTTCCTCATCAAGGTTCATTTGCAATTAATTTTTTATAAGCTCCCAATATTTTAATCTATCACAAGCATTTGTTGATTTTTAAAAACAAAATTCAGGAGATCTGCTTTATCTAACAATAATTAATACTGGATTAAATACACTTAGACTTAATCCAGTTCAAATGAGGACAAAAAGTCAGAGTGCAACTGTTAGGGAGAGACTGACCTACACAGATTATGAGGTTGATTTGATGGATAGAAATAAGTACTATAATTAGGCAGGGAGGAATGCTGGAGAGAAGAATCATTTCATAAATAGTGGGTTCGTTATTGAATGTTGTTATATTATGATGACTTTTGCTTCTCTATGTGGACTCTTAACTGCAGGACCTCAGAAAATGAATACTTGGATAGAAAGGAGGCTCCAAGGTATTATTTGGTTGACTTTTAGAATAATGATAAGAGTAATCATGCTTCATTTTGATACTTGGTGGCAACACATAGGATCCAATTCCATGTCTTGAATATGTGGTTTTCCAGGTAAAGCTTTCGCTCATATAACTTACAGGTGTGTGTGTGTGTGTGTGTGTGTGTGCTTAACCTCACACCACTTTAAGATCAGCACATTTATGGAAATCATAGTTGAGCTCACTGTCTTTTAGACAACCCTAAAAATGGTGGTACAAAGGAAATGTTCTCAGGAAGCACTAGAATCCCAGGTCCCTATACCTGGAGGGGTTATGGAGGTGCCATTTAGAACATTTCCTGTTCCCTCGCACATGTAGGGGATCATGCTCTAACAGGGTTGCCCACATGTCTGTCCTCAGTACAGAGATCTCTCAGGGGAAATACTGTGACAGGACTATGACTGTGATTTTTCTTTCGGTAGCATTCTTTTTTCTCTGTAGTGTAGCTTAGCAAGTTTCTATGGGCAGAATTTGAGAATTTTATACTGTTGCAGTTTCCAAGAGAATTTCCATCAGGCTGTGTTACACATCCGGATCTGAACTATGACTGCCCAGTTAAGACATCATGCTAGCCGACAAGTATTCTATGGATTCTGTCTCTCCAGGGACAAAGAGCACAATTTATTTTCCTTAAAGGGAAAAGTGAGGGAGAGTATGAAATCAGAGAAGGTAACATTATAGTGAAATTTCAGAATCCAGCATTAGAACAATGGGGAGAATCGTTTTGGCAAGCAGCCTGGCCGGAGGCTTGCCCTTGCCCTGGGCACACCTCACTCTGGGAGCAGCATGCATGGTTGTTGCGTGAATCTGTTTCACCACCAGCTGTGAGAGCTCTTATCCTCTCTTATCCATTGTCTTGACCAAGAAAATGGGGGAAATGTCACATACTTCATAGTTGTTAATCTGTGAGGGAGAGTGCGAAACAGAGCTCATTCCCCAAAAAGATCTGCTTGTATTACATCCTTCAAAATTTCTGGACAGGAAATTCCAAACCACTAGTTGAAAAATACAGTTACCAAGAGGGAAAGTACAAGTAATCAGGAGTTTAAAAAAAAAAAAAAAGACGTAAAAATAAATTCTTTAAATACCAGTTTTGGGACACAGACTTCTCCAGCGTTAGCAAGTCACTGACTGCCTGTGGCTAAGGCTACTTTTGCATAAGGGAGTAGCGTATTAGAGAATTTTAAAGGCTCTTTTTGACTTACATGCTGTTCAGGAGGAAAAAAAAGGAAAGAAACTGGCATTTTTGTGCATCAGTTATACGCCATGTATTGTTCTAGGCACTTTGTGCTAATCTATTTAATTTCTAAGCATCAGGTATGCAATATTTTTCTATTTTATTGGTAAGGACAATAAATAAGAGGATAAGAAGAATTGCAGCTGATGGTACAAGTCAGGTATGCACAACCACTGACCACACTGCTCCCTGAGTGGCGTGGGCTCGAGGGAAGGGGAGGACTCAGCCAGGCCACCCCGGTAGCATGACTCAGTCCAAGTTCAAAGGCCTCGGAACCAGGGAAGCCAATGATGTGATTCTCAGTCTGAGGCCAAAGGCTTGAGAACCCCAGGGTCACTGATTTAAGTCATAGAGTCCAAAGGCCAGGGAACCTGGAGTTTTTGTCCAAGGACAGGAAAGGAGGAGTATATCTCAGTTCAACAAACAGAGCAACATATTCACATTTTCTCTCATTCTGTTCTCTTCAGTATTCCAGAAGATGGGATGGTGACTGCCCACATCGAAGTCAGATTTTCCCTATCTAGGCCACTTAGATGCACACGCTAATGTCCTCTTAAAATACCCACACATGTTGAATAATGAGAATACATGGACACAGGGAGGGGAACATCACACACTGGGGCCTGTGGGCGGCTAGGGGAGGGATAACAGGAGGTGGGGAGATTGAGGAGGGATAACATTAGGAGAAATACCTAATGTAGGTGATGGGAAGGATGGAGACAGCAAACCACCACGGCATGTTTATACCTATCTAACAATCCTGCAAGGTCTGCACATGTACCCCATAACTTAAAGTAAAATAAAATAAATAAATAAAATAATAATAAAACACCCACGCAGACATGCCCCAAAATAATGCTTTACTAGGTTTCTACGTAGTCCATATTCCAGTCAAGTTCACACCTAAAATTAGCCATTGCGCAGAGGCACCAAATGTTAAAATACAGAAGGAAGACAAACTAGAATGTGTGGAATTACTATATGCTATATGCTTTAGAAACCTTATTTCATATCATTCTCATTGTAAACATAAGTGATATTATTGCCTTTACCTCGGTGAGGAAATTGAAGTTTATAAAGGTAAAGTAACATACTTGCAGTCACTCATTTTACAAGTGACCAAAATTAAAGTCAAATCCAAAATTACCAGACTCTCAGCCCCTTGCTTTATGTTGGCTCTCGCATAATACGCTATGCATCAAATGCATTGATAATATACCATCATTGTAACTACACCTGGGCCTATAAATTCATTTGCAGTCTTTGCAATTTAATCTCACTCTTGATTTAAACTCAGATTTTTTTTTTTTTTTTGCATTTCCCCAGGCTACATTCAACTAGCTTCAAGTAAAAAAAATAAAAATAAATTTTAAAAAAACATACTGCACACATGTGGAAATCATTCATTTTTGTGGGTGCAGTCTTATTTTTGTTTGTTTGTTTTAGTGGGTATGATTCTCCATAATTTCCATAATTCTTTTTATTTGCAGAAGCAGGGTAGATAGATTATCTTACACAAGTCACGCTTATTCCATTTCAGTCATGAACTGACAATTAAGTAAAATGGAATTCTTTAGAGTTAGCTCAACTATTTATTTGTTTCCAAGTTCAAATGGAAAATGTATTAAGCTTGCAAATGTGGAGGTAGAAAGAATGGCATTTTTTAAGACAAAAAGATGCCTAAACAGGTCTTAATGACACATTTTTTATCCCTTTAATTTGAATCTTTCCAACTTAAAATGTCAACCCAAGCCTGCTGGGGCACATGATTGCCCCTTTCGACTTATTAAGAAATGTAGATAATGCGATATTTTTGTATCACATATTTTTCTGTTTTCTATTATGCCAGCCAGAATAAATGCATTAAAAACAAAACAAAAGCCTAAAAAGAGAGAAGATGTTCTAAAACATTGGTTCCCGAAATACTTCCACAGGAAAAAGTTCTAGAAAACATGCAATCATATCTTAGGAGAGGATATAGTGCATGGTCTCACAAAATAGAAGAAATGAAGGAAAACAGGTCCTAGAATGTGGACTCCATACATGTAGATTTTGATCCGGATTTGTTTCATCAGGCTTCCACTTGGCTTTTAATGATAAAGTACTACAAGTATCTTTACTGATAGAGAAACAACACTAGTCATGGACTAATTTCAACTGGCCCTGGAAGCTTCTGCAGCATTTTGGGTGCACCCCAGAAAGTCATGGTATGAAGAATTTTGTGTATATGAGCCACCCCTCAGCCTATTTTTCTGACTGTGAATTGGCATCAGCACCAAGTGAAGCCAGTCTAGAATATAAAACTAGGCAGCATACCAGTGTCAGCATAGAGTATGTTGGATGGAACAGCAGACAAATTCAACACAGAGATAAACAATCAGAATACCTACATATCAGCTGATCATGCTGTTCATGCTCTGAGGCCAGAGGACAAGTGCTTTCACCATTTTCCTGATGGAACTGTGCTGTGAAAAGGACTTTGTGTTTGCAGAATCATAGTGAGGAGGCCAAGGTTGGATGAAAATGCCCGTGTTTTAGCCTATAACAGAATATCATAAAATGGGTAATTTATTTTTAAAAAAGAAATTTGGTTCATGGTTTTAGAGGCTGGGAAGTCCAACAGCATAGCACCAATATCTGGTGAGGGCAGTTCTATGGTAGAAGGGGGAAGGCAAGCAAGCTCAGGAGACAGAGAGAAGAAATGGAGCTGAATTAATCCTCTAATCAGGAGATCATTCTTGTGATAACTAACCCACTCCTGTGATAACTAGCCTACTCTCATGATAACAGCATCAATCCCTTCATGAGAGTGGAGTCCTCATGGCCTAGTCGCCTCATAAAGGCCCCACTTCTTAATACTGTCACAGTGACTATTAAATTTCCAGCACAGGAACTTTGAGGAACATATTCAAACCATAGCAGCTCCAACTGGAGAAGCTGGGTATCAAGTTAGGGACTCAGTGGGGTCAGGAGCAGATGGTCAACTCAGGAGAGGAGATGTGTTTAAGCCTAGGATGACATGATATGAACACAGGCGGATTCTGAGCCTTAAGAATACTCTGGGATGAGAATTGATGTAATATGAACAATTCTATAAATATAGCACTATCCATTTGTTCATTCAAGTAACACGTCTGAGGTGTCAATGATGTGAGAAGGTGTCAATGATGTGCACTAGGTGCTGAGGAGACAGTGATGAGCAAAATGAATAAATTAATGAAGAATGTGGTCCCCTGAACCAGTGGAGCTTACAGTGCAAGGCTTTTTGATAGTGCAAGGCTTTTTGAACTAGTGACATTTAGTTTGAGATTTTAAAAAAGCTGGAGTGAACATTTAAGACAAGCAGAAGAATAAAGCAAACAGCATGTTTCAAGACTCTAAGGAATGAAATCGTAGACATAACAGAGAAAGAGGAGAGTGGTTGATATGGGTGAGCAGTGTCATATCAGGCAGTTCTTCAAGACCATGCTAAGAGTTTTAGGTATTATAAGTCAAATAGGCCCTCATTAACACATTAAAAATAGAATACACACACACATACACACACATTCGCATGCATTCATATACATACAAATATATGATTTAACTTATGTATTAAAAAGTTTATATTGCCTGCTACATAGAGAGTGGTTTATGGGAGTATAATAATAAAAAAACCCTAAAAGATAAACAGTTATGTATTATTTTATATTCTTTCACATTCTGCATATTCTTGATATATTCTCTGTATTCTTTGTACCCTGGGATTAATATTTTTACAGCTATAATTGACATAAGATAAACCACTTGTTCATAATGTATAACTAGATACATTTTTGACATAAGTATTCACCAATGAAACCACCACTGTAATTGAGATAATTAACGTCTATAACTCCCAAAAGCTTCCTCACATCAACTTGGAATCTCTCCTACCAGTCCCTGCTCCTGACCCCAGGTGTCCACCTATGTTTTATGTTATTATAGTTTCCATTGTCTAGAATTTTGAATAAGTGGAATCATACAACATTTGCCCTGTTTGTTGTCTGATTTATTGCACTCAGCATATTGATTTTGATATTCTTTCATATTGTAGCTTATATCAATGGTTCATTTATTTTTACTGCTAAGGATTATTTCATTATATAGAAATACACTATTTTGATTATCCATTTACCTGTTGATGGATTCTTGGGTTATTTCCAGTTTGGGGGCTATTAAAAATAAAGTTTCTATGAACATTTGGGTACACAATGAAATTAAACTTTCAAGAGTTGTGAGTAATGGAATGGCCAGATCATAAGGTAGGTGTATTTTTAACTTTCTGTGAAGCTATTACTGGAGGTGGCTGTATAATTTTACCTTTCCATCAGAAGTACGTGAGAGTTCTGGTTGCTCACATCCTTTTCACATTTGGTATGGTGAATCTTTCATTTCACCTATTCTAGTGGGGGTGCCAAATATCTCATTATAATTTAATTTGTAATTTCATGATAATGAACAACATTGGGTATTTTTTAGGTACTTATTTGTCATCCAGATATCTCTGGGGAAGTTTCTAATCAACTATATTTTGCTCATATTTATATTGGTTTGCTTATCTTACTATTGAAAAGTCATTCTTATAAATTAAAGATACAAGTCCATTGTGGAATATATATTTTTCAAATTTTTTTCAGACTGTATCTTGCCTTTTGAATTTCATAATGGTGTCTTTGAAGAGCAAATGTTAATGTCGATGAAGGCCATTTTAGTGATTTTGAAATATTTTCTAGTTTGTAGTTTTTGTATTTTAATTAAGTGATCTTTGCTAAATACATGTCATTAAGACTTTTTCCTATGTTTTCTTCTAATTTTATAGTTTAAAATTTACATTTACATCTATCATCCTTTTTGAGTGGATATA
>NW_022437047.1:5367915-5470080 GCF_009761245.1 Sapajus apella
CATTGCACTCCAGCCTGGGTAACATGAGTGAAACTCCGTCTCAAAAAAAAAAAAAAAAAAAAAAAACCAATTGGTCACATAAGTTTAGAATATTATATTTCTGGACTCTTTTATCTGTTTCAATTATTTATTTGTCTATAATTAGGCCAACACCATATTGCCTTGATTACTATAGCTTTATAAGAAATCTTAGAATAAAGTAGTCTTTTTCCACAACTTTGTTCTCTTGGCTACAAGAAAGTTGTTTTGGCTACTCTAGATCTGTTTTATTTCCCCCATAAAACATTTAGAATAGGCTTGTCAATTTCTGTGACAACAGCAACAACAATAAAAATGCTTCCTGAGATTTTAATAGCATTGCAATCAATCTGTCCATCACCTTGAGGAGAATTGACATCTTAATAATATCAAGGCTTCTAATCCACAAACATGATTTATCTATTTATTTATGTCTTCTTTTAAACTTTTCAATGTACAGGACTTGTGTACCTTTTGTTAAATTTATCTCTATTTATTTTATGTGCTGTGATGGTATTGTAAATCACATTTTTGTTTCAATTTGTCTTTGTTGCTATAAAATAGATGTACATTTGTTTTTGTATCTCTCTTTTATTACCTTATATCCTGAAATTTTCCTGAGCTTACTTAATAGGTATATTAGCTCTTTTGTAGATTCCATCAGGTGTTCTGCATAAATTGTCATGTTGTTTGCAAAGACAACTTTTCTTCTACTTTCTGCAGCTGAATGACTTTTATTTCTATTTTTTCTTGTGTCATTAACTAAACCTCCAGTACAATGTTGATCAGAAGGTATGAGAGTGGATATTCTTGCTTTATTCCTGATTTTAGGGAAAAAACATTCAGTCTTTCAAAGTTAGATATTTATATTTTTATAGCTAGTCTTTATTAGGTTGAGGAAGTACCTTCTATTTCTAGGTTTTGAGAGTATTAATCAAGAATGAATATTAAGTTTTGCTATGTTTTTGCCTCTGATCTAGTTAGATTATTTGCTTAGATGTTAAAATGGTGAACCTCATTGATTAATTTTAAAATATTACAACAACCTTGCATTTTCATGTATCAACCTTACTTACTCATGATGCATTCTACCTTTCATATATTGTTATATTTTATTTTCTAAAATTTATTAAGATTTTTTTGCATCTATGACGATGAGGGCTATTTATCTAAAATTTTTTGTTAAGTCTTTGTCTTCTTCGGTATCATAATACTGGCATCATAAAATGAATTTGAATCTATTGTTTTTGTTGAATTATCAGTGATGAGAAGGCCCTGAGATGCTAGGAAACAATGAACACCAAAGGAATTCTTATTTAATTAAAAAAATACCACTTGCTCTAATTGAATGATGTTTTAATTTTAGTATGCATGGGAAATACTGAAAATTATACTTAAATAAAGATCCTGGCCTGGTTTGTGGCTCACTCCTATAATCCCAACACTTTGAGAGGCCGAGGTGGGCAGATCACCTGAAGTCAGGAGTTCAAGACCAGTCTGGTGAACATAGTGAAACCACATCTCTACTAAAAATACAAAAATTAGCCTGGCGTGACAGTATGCACACACCTGTAGTCCTAGGTACTTGAAAGGCTGAGGCAGGAGGATCGCTTGAATCTGGGAGGCAGAGGTTGTAGTAAGTGAGATCATGCCACAGCACTCCAGACTGGGCAACGGAGTGAGACTCTGCCCCCCAAAAAGAAAAAAAAATCCTGATTTAGAAAGTCCAAGAAGAATACCAGAATTGGCATTAACAAATAAAAAGAAATATCTCCCTGGGTGATTTTTATATAAATGATTCATATTCTGAGAACTCTTAGTCTGCTCAATAGTTCTGAATGTATGTTTCCCAGACCAGTAGCATCAGAATCACCTGGGAACTTTTAAGAAATGCAGCTATTCTGTATCCACTCCAAATCTACTAAATCAGTAACTCTGGGTGAAAAAGTAGTTGCAGACTGTTTTTAGTAGGCTCCAAGGTGACTCCAGTGCATTACAATTTGAGAATTATTGTTCTATGTTAATGAGAGAGAGAAAGAATGGATATAGTTGCAGTTAACTTGGTGTCGTGTTAGGTATGTATGTGTTAGAAAGTGGGAAATTTCTTCTAAACTGGCTTTTCCTTCCTTATTACATGTATGGAAGGTCTGAGAGTGAGAGAGGGGAAGATGTGTCAGAGGTGTGAGTAGTGTGGAGACAATATGGATGATCATTAGGAAAACGGGAAGTCAGGCTGATGAGATTGTTAGTGACTATGAGATGACTCCTTAAGCTCTGTGGTTGCTGTTGTTTATCGGTGTCCATTTGCCCATTGGTACAGTTTTCTTCCCCAATTCTGAGCTGCCCATGGTAGAGGTATGGAGAAGGCAGTTTCTTGGATTTGTGTGTATTTTTTTTTTGACAAATAGGTAGAAGGGAAGACAAAAAGGATAAAGTAAATGAGAGTATTTGCAAGAGCATTTGCAAGTCATTACTAAATGACTGTAGTCCTGGGCCATGGTCATTGTCCTATATAAATAGAAAGATAAAGGCAAGAGGAAGATAATTAACAAAGAAACTGCTGGGTCCTGTGGATACAAAGTCTTGATGAAATGGAGGAGTTGTTTAGGTAGATACACTTTAGGAAAGAAAGAAGGAGTATAAACGCTAGTGTTTAAAGGGTGAAATGTTTGTTTTTTAATTATTGTCATTTTTGTGATGACAAGCTACAAGAAATGACCTTGGTAACAGAGGCTGAGTTCTACTGTGCCAAATCATTGGTATTGAGAAGGGCAGAGACTGGGTGAATAAAATACTTACATGCATATTGATTTTTTCTTCATGACTGATGTCAATCATAGTGATAGTAGGATGAATGGAAGACTGACAGCCAAGGACTAAATCAAAATCAGAAAACACGGGGGCATCTGCACCACAGAAGCTAAATTGGAAGGCATCACTGGAACAGGAAAGCTCAGAAGCACATAAGTTTGTTTCGCTGATTAATTTGGGCCCTCCCACAATTTCACAAGCTTATGTCCCCAGTAAATCCTAGAGTCACAGAATATATTTGATAATAAAATTTGTAATTGCAGCATCTGAGTAGAGTTCTGATGTAGGGATGCAGATACAAAAAATAGCAACCAGTTATCCTATAGAACTATGCAAAGAAATTGAATCATAATAATTTCCTCATTTTTTCCCTATTATGACAGATAAAAAAAGTTGGCTCTGAAAGATTCCTACCAGCTCAGAAGTGCATGGATGAAGATTGTTGTTGATGTGCCCTGCTAGCATGCATTCTAATTTTGTTTTTCAAATTCACAGAAAGTGAAGAAGTTTATCAAAGGCAGGTGCTGTCCATTTCATGTATCGTCTTTGGAATTGTCATCGTGGGCATGTTCTGTGCAGCATTCTACTTCAAAAGCAAGTAAGACCATTTCTCTCAAGTGTTTAAAGGTTACTTTTAGAAAAAGCACTTTGTGTAACTTTAAGTTCTCAGTCTGTGCAAATGGGTCTAGCATCAATCTGCTAGACCTGTGCAAATTTAACCTGTGCAAATGGGTCTAGCAACAATCTGCAAATGACTTAGGACCTTTTTGTAAAGTGTGGTGAGTGTGTACAAGCATGTGCATGCATGTATGTGATGTGTGTGCATACATGTGTGCACAGTTTATCTTTGGTGCACATAATGATCACTCCTCTCAGTGATCATGAACATTCTATGTTCTTTGCACTGATTAACCACTTGCCAGTATTAAAGGCTTGGTGTCTGCCTGTCACTAAGGACTAACTCTTCTGAACAGAGGGGCCACTGCTATGAACCTACACATTATCAACCATGATATATTAATTTATGAAAAACAAATTCAGTTTTTCATAAAGACTTTAGGCAAATATGTAACATGAGTACCTAAAAATATACTTTAGTTTCTCAGTTGGTATGCATATGTTGAATGTGCCCTAAGATTCTCTGCCAAGAAACTAGATCTTCTTTACATGAAGGTGTTTATGTTTGACTAGAAAGTAGGTAGGGCTGGGCGTGTTGGCTCAACCTGTAATCCTAGCAGGTTGGGAGGCCAAGGCAGGTGGATCACCTGGGGTCAGGAGTTCGAGACCAGGCTGACCGATATGGTGAAACCCCATCTCCACTAAAAATACAAAAATAAGTCAGGTGTGGTGATGTGCAACTGTAATCCCAGCTACTTGGGAGGCTGAGACAGGAAAATTGCTTGAACCTGGGAGGTGGAATTTGTAGTGAGCCGAGATCACGCCATTGCACTCCAGCCTGGGGGACAGAGTAAGACTCCATCTCAAGAAAAAAAAAAAAAAGGAAAGAAAGTAGATATAAACAGATACATGTATATGCCTGTGTGTGTGTTTCCAAATGAACTCTGGTAGAGGTATTTTATTTCTTAAAATGATATCATCTGCATTTAAAATAAGAAATGTGGTTGAAAACATTAGCGCCTTGGTTTCTCGTGCCTCAAGAATTTGACACAGGTTTTGTTCCGACAACCTGTCTGAAATTCAAGCCAATGTGTAATCGCTTTTCAGTGGACCTATAATTTTTTACCCATTCGCTTTTCTAATATGGGATTAAGTTCCATGTATTGTTTGTGATACCTGTCTGCGTGTTATCTGTGTTGACTATCAAAGAAAACTGTGATTCTGATTTTTTAAAATAACAGAAACTCGAGCATCAATTCAGAATTAGTAACTATTACTTTTCTAATAACTATTTCAAAATGTTTTTATATATTTAGAACTGTTGCAAAAATAGTACAGTTTCCGTATACCTTAGACTAAAGTTCCTCTATTATTAATGCCTTACATTAGCATGGTATATTTGTCACAATTAATGGGACAATATTGATATGGTTTTACTAACTAAATACTGTATTTTCAGATGTCCTTAGCATTTGACCTAATGCCTTTTTATTAATGCCAGGGCCCCATCCTTACCATATGATTTAGCTGTTACATCTCCTAGGCAACTCTTGGCTGTGACAGTTGTTAACTATCGATTTCTGAGCACTGGCTCTTTGTTAGGTACACTGGGCTTTTTATGTATTAGCTCCCAATCCCTATAGCAGTCAAAGTTGTGCATTATTACTACATTTTTCAAAAAACACCTGAATTTATTTTAAGATATTTGTTTTTCAAAGTCATAAAGAAAAAAATTGCAGATAGGCTCTTTGAATGCTCTAAACTTCTATACCATATTGGTTCACGTAGTCCTTCTGCTAGATGGTAGAGCTGCTCAGAGTGAGTTACGCATTACCCACTTTTGTGCAGCCCATAGCACTGTGTTCTCTAAAGATGCCATCTGGCATAAGGGCCAGGGCTGTACACTGGTGAAACATGTTTGGATTCAAATCTTCACACTGTTACTTATTTGTTATTTGATTAGGCAAATTATATCATGTCTCTTAGCCTTGGTTCTCTTTGTGATAAAATATGAGCAAATATAATATCTACCTTACATAATTTTGTTAAGGATTAAATGCAATCATGGCCCAATGCAGTGACTCATGTCTGTAATCCCAGCAGTTTGGGAGGCCGAGGCAGGAGGATCACTTGAGGTCAGAAGTTTGAGGCCAGCCTGGCCAACATGGTGAAATTCCGTCTCTACTAAAAATACAAAAATTAGCCAGTCATGATGGTAGATGCCTGTAATCCCAGCTACTCGGGAGGCTGAGGCACGAGAATGGCTTGAACCTGGGTGGTGGAGGTTGCAGTGAGAAGAGATCGCATCACTGCACTCCAACCTGAGCGACAGAGTGAGACTCAGTCTCAAAAAAAAAAAAAAAAAAGCAATCATGATGTAAAGAGCATAGCATAGTGTTTAAAAGAATAAATGCCCAGTGAAGCCTTGTTGTTAAAACCCATGGTTTTCCACACTAGGACTTGGAGGCTGCGTAGTTAAGAGGCTCCCGTGGAGCACAAGAGGAGTAATCACACCCAGCAGAGTGGTAGTGAGAAGGGTCTTTCTGCTGGAGCTTTGTACAAGAAAGAAATTCTGTACTTAACAATAACGAAATTACAATGAAGAAGCAGATAATCACTTAGTTTTACAGTATAATGTGTAGTTGTACCACATTTAAATGAAAGACAGATTATGGTAATTATAAGAGCGAAAAGCTGGATTACCAGGGGACTTCCATCTTTGGGGCTGTCAATGTCTCACTCTGGGCAGTAAGTGGGCTTTGAGATCAACATCTCCTCCTGGGGCTTGGTGAGGGGTCAAAGTGTTTAATGAAAACAATGTGCAACATCAGATTCATTAGGGTATGCTCAGAGGACTGAACCGAAGCTGGAGCACCAAGCAGGACATTTTTGTTTTTTTGTCTACCAGCCTGGGACACATTTTTCTTTAAAAAATGAATCAATTAATAACTAAAGGTAAAAATAATAAAATAATGATAAAAATGGAAGTGTTTTCCAGCTGGAATTGGATGAGCTATGTGTTCCTCAGTAGATACTTAGGGTGCATTTCCTTCTTCTAGTACAATTTCAGGCTTGATCTCCCTTTACTTTTCTTTGCTTGAGAGAAATGCCACAACCTCACCAAGCACCTAATTTATATTGCTAAAAGCAATATCGATTTTCATAACACGCTGGGACAAGTTGTGTGTGTGTGTGTGTGAATTTGTGGATTTCTAATTCCTTTCCCAAAACCTTGGGGAGAACAGAATATCCGGACTCTACCTCCACCTCCCTTACTTTCACTCATAAAGTAAGGTAGATTATATGTATACACTTGTTTTACTTTAGCTTAAGAGCCCCAAGTCTTCCAGGATTCTAAGGTCTCTCTGTCGTTGATATCCAAATAAATTAACTTGAACCTCCATTCAATATACTGGGATGTACAGTTTCTGCCCAGAGAGAGTTAATTAAGACTTAGCCCAAAGCTTATTTGATCATTTATTTTCTACTTCCCATAATCACTCAGATCTTGCCATTATGATTCTTTTTCCTTTACCTTGTCACCTTTGGCATGGCATGACATCATCAGAAGGAATATTACCGCAAATTGTATGTCTGAGGAAAGTTGGAAGGTAGGAAACATGATGAGGAATAAGTAAGAAACACCTTGAATTTGGAGAATTTTTTGATGGAGTTAACTGAACCCCCAGCAACTCAGAAAAAAAAAAAAAAAAAAAAAAAAAAAAAAAAAAACAGAAAAGAAATTCTTTTCTCTTCACTCCCAGTACACTAATATATTCCCATACATAGTTAATAGAACTATTAATTAAGCCTTTCAAGTCTGGCCAGTGTAGCTATGCAACGCCTATACATTATTCAAGGTTTTCTCTTTACTTTCAACTTACATAGTTAAGAATGATGGGGATGAGTATTAGAGTTCTTAGTAGAATTTGGAAATACAAGACATGATTCGACTCTAAAACTACAATTGAAATAGAGGAGATGTTTCAGGAGGCAGAATCTGAAACAGGTAATTATCACAAATGGGAAAAAAGAGGAGGATTAAGAACGGGTGTTATCAGTAAAATATAGTCATTTTAACAGCCTGACCCTGACTATAGGTCACCAACTCCCTAACATAAGAGATTTTAGATCCCAAGCAAAGCCTCTTAATGGCAGATAGTGGACACCCTGACGCACTGCTACGGTCTTCTTCAGATGTGGGGGATTTAGTTCCCAAGTTTGCCAGCAAACACCAGTGAAGAGCCACCTTTCTCAATCTCATGTCCCATTCTGGGATTGTTTACCTCCAATGACACCTCAGTATGAGGCTCTGAAGACCTAGACCTTTTCCCTAACTTCAGGTATAAGACCATGCCAGCTTCAAAGCTCCCTGTGGGGTTTGCTGAGGTTTTTGCTGAGTCTGCATCACATTCCAACTTCTCCCCAGCCCAGTTCTGCTTCCATTTCTTCCCTTTGCTTCCACAGGTGTTGATACCAAGAGCTCTCGCTAACAAAAGTCCTCTTATGCTGTCTTTATCTCAGGGTCTGCCTTCCCAGGAGCCCAATCTGCAACATGACAAATAATACCTAACAATGGATTCATGATGTCTACTATCCACAACTTATATCTCATTTCTTTTTAATGCATTGGACCAGAGAAACTTAAAACTCAATGAACTGTCAAGTTTCCACACTGACACTGTAGGGCTAGGAGTGTTTCCGTGTGCAATGCCTGCATCTTGTCTTCTCCAGAAATGCCTCTCATGAGAGAGCTAATATTGCAATCAGCTATTAATTGTCTCCTCTGTTGCCATTTGCTCGAGGAAGGAGGAAAGAGCAAAATGTGTGTGCTTGTGAGACAGCAGGGGTGGTAGCTAGGCAGAGGCAGGTTCAGAATGAAAGAACCACTTCTCTTGGAATATTACTGAGTCAGGACTGGAGTGAAAAAAGGCTAAAGGAAGGCAAATTATAAAAGGATTTAGAAAACGCAGTCTGATATTGTAAAAAGAATATTCTTGTACAAGTTTATACTTTCAAGATTCGGAATTGGATGACTGAAAAAGTCGTTAAGTGATTCTATTTTAATCCCATGAGAGTAAGGGAGTCCTTGCTCTACGACATGCACTCTTACTTTTTCAGGATGATTCACCCAACTAGAACCTCCTGATATCCTCTTTTTCTGTGAATGAATCCCTGATAAAATGTTGTGGCTGAAATGTGCTCTTTAAAATGCTGATATGATAGATTTATGTTTAACAATAGGCTATAGATTAGCTGTTAGGGAGTAAATAGATTATTACAACAAGATTAAAGCAACTAAGAGCGTTAGAGATAAAAGTCTCCCAAATAATTGGATAGATAAAAGAATTATCTTAAAAAAACGGAGCTACATCACACTGATATTATAAATTCAAAATGGGTAATGAAGCTCAAAGCCTCCAAAGCTTGCAGCAAGTGCTGGTGAATTGCTTGGGAAGATGCAATTAGTGTGCTCTTTTATCTTTGAGTCAATGCTCTGATTCTTCTGTAGCTTCTGCCCACAAGACTGAGCTCGCCTGATGATGCTGGGAAAGAGATGGACACTTTGCGTATGCTTCCACATGCAGCCACCACAGTGTCCGTGGAAAACAGCTCTTACAAACTTCATTACAGAGGGGGAAATGGAGGCTCAACAAGTTTAGGAAATTATTAGGGTAGCAAAACTGTGGGTAACAGAGTGGGTTTCAATTCTCAGTCCCTGTGATACAAGAAGCCATGCTCTGTAGGGTGCTACCTGCCTGGAGAAGCTCACTGCCAAGTCTGGCCATGTACTCCACTGATCGCTCTATCTTTGGCAGAGACCCTAAAGAAAAGACAAAATTAAGGGGCATGATTCTACTGGGGATGTTGTCAGAATCAAATGGAATCATTTGTGTTAAAAACTCTGACAAACAGAACCGGAAAAAGCCATGAAGGAAGGGGTCCCACGTGCAAACGGCTGATTATAAGAACTATCACAAAAGGCTCTTTGCAAAAACCACAGCTTTGCATGAAGACTGTTGCCGCCTTACACACACATGAAAATACTTCTGCGAGAACATCTGCCCAGCAACTGCTTATCCACCCTCGGACTGGCACCATCCTTCTTATTGACCCTTGTAACCAAGGATAATTATCCCAAATCAGTTGTGGACATCATGTTTCCTATCTTCCTAGTAATAAAATATATTTTACTATATTCTGTGTATTCACATTGCAATACTTATTTCCAATTAAATATTTTCTTTTAGAGAGTGTCCCTCTATGTTTTTAGGTCAATACTGCAAAGAGGTGTGTGTGTGTGTGTGTGTGTGTGTGTGTGTGTGTGTGTGTGTGTTTAATGTGTACCGAGTCTTATGCTGATAGATGATTTCTGTGAAGCTTCTAGGAGACAGCCACTGATAAGGCATTGGTTTGTCCCATCCTTCTCGTATAGGCACTGAGTGATCCAGGCAACCATCACTCCACATGCGCACGCAGGAGCACTTTACTTGAAGTCCAGAGCCCTAGAGCAGTTTCAGCCTTTTGACTTAGAAGCAGTGAGACCATGAGCACGTGGCTTGGCAGTTCTGAGTGGTGGTTGAAGAGTATAAAGTATGGAGGCAGGTTGGCTGGGCTGAAATCCAATCTCTGCCAGTCATTGACTATGTGACTTCAAACAAATGGCTTAACGTCTCAGTGCCTCAGTTCTCATCTACTAAATGGGTATAGAATTATGGCCTCATCACATAGGATTATCATGAAGAATACGTGAATTGATACAAGTAAAGCACTTAAAATGTGTGGCACATTACTGTATAATTACCAGCTTTTTAAGAGTTAGCTGTTTTTAATATTTGGGCTCTTGGTAACAATAAATGAGCTATTTCTAAGTTGTAAAAGACAGAAAATATACACATTATAGTATATAGTCAAGTTGTGCAATTAAGCTAAACATATTTAAATTGTACAAATATAAATGTAACTCTACAAATACGTCATATGTCGCTGCTAAGCCCGAGTCTTGTTTTCCTCTAGTCACTTTCTTACAGCATTTCCAGTTCTTTGCAGGTAAAACTCAGAGTTAGAGACTTCTTGCATCTCTGGGGGCCAGGGCAATGCACTAAGTTTTTGTCTGCTTCTGGGGTGCCATTGAGTGTGAATTCCTAGATAATATGGATGATATCAGGCTATCACTAAATTGGAAGTATTTTTTGGTGGGGTTGGAAATGAGAGAAGGGTTCTCTTTGTTAACTGAGTTTATTTAACTTTAGCAAATAACAAATATAGACATTGGGAATGAGTGAAACCCAGAAAGTAGGAAGTGAATAAATTCATGCAAATATTTGTACACATGTTTATTTATGCCTGCAGGAAACAAGCTAAACAAATCCAAGAGCAGCTCAAAGTGCCACAAAATGGTAAAAGCTACAGCCTCAAAGCATCCAGCACAATGGTGAAGTCAGAGAACTTGGTGAAGAGTCATGTCCAGCTGCAAAATGTAAGTGACTTGTCTACACACCTCCTTCTGCAGGCTACCTCAGTACTTCCAGTCCAGAAGTATTGGGAGCCTGAGATCAGACTTGTATATATTTTTCAGAGCTTTATAGAGTTTTACTTAAATGGTCTTACAGTTCTGGTAGGGGATATTCACACATGCATGTATGTATGCATCAGATAAAAACCAAGTTAAATTTCAGCTCTTGATTACCATCTATCATGTAAACTAATCTCTGGTAACAATAAGAACTTCAGTTTTTTTTGTCCCGTGTAGACATGTCGAATTCTTAGTTTGTGCCAGAAGTTGTACGTAACACCAAGGATACAATGTCCTTGCCATAAGAGAAGTTCCCTGTAGGAAGATTCACAGAAACCCTTAGAGCCAGCTGAAGTGACTTCTGAAGTAGTTGTTGCAGCAGAGGTCGGACAAGAAGAAGCCAGTGGGAGGTGGATGGGAGTAGACGCGGGGGCTGCCTCACAACAGAGTCAGGCTCAGGCTGGGCTTCAAAGGACATGAAAAGTTCTATGGAGAGTCAGAGGGCTAAGAGCTAGACACTAGAACATACAGGAAGAATGAAGCCATAGAATTCCAAAAATGCATGTTATGTCCAGAGATCTCCAAGTTAAGGGGTGTGAGAAGAATCGAAGGTGAGAGGTGAAATGTGGAGTTTCAGAATCAATCCAATTCCAGGCCTTGCAGAGATATCAGAACTTGAAGTGAAATGCAAACTCTTTGCCTCTTACACTTTTTGTAAGGCAGTTTTAATCATTACTGAGCTATATTGCAAAACACTAAATTAAATACAAGAGAATACTGTGTAATACATGCAGATATATTCCTCTTAGGGTAGCAATTCTTTGATCCCACACAGCATCGCACTTTTGGAATCTGAAGCATGAAACAAAAGAACAAAGGCCACTGTATAAACCTAGTATTTGAGTATAATAGGCAATCACCCAGGACACATTCACACCACTCCAAATGCTTAAACCACTGGAAATTTATATATCACTTGTGATTCTAAGAAATCACTACCCAAAAAGTCACTGTGATGTGCATAACAGATGTACTTAGATGGTTTTATGCAGAAATCATAAATCAGAGTCTCTTCCCAGTCATGTTTTGTTAAACTTTTATTCACGGCAATATGAAGGGATTGTTCTTTTCAGAAACAGAGCGAATGGTTTTGCTATTGATTTCTAATGGGTATAATCTCACCTCTCTAAAACAGCCACAGTGATAGAGGGCTTCATTCCTTAGCAACTGGTTGTGTCAAAGATAAACAAAGCCAGACAATAGTTAAAGTGATGAGGATAGATTCTAATCAGTGATATATTAGAGGAATAGTTGAACTGACCTTCAATTTGTACGAAAGTGGCTGGGCATTTTAAAAGGTGAATGAGAGAATAGGGAACGGGATGAGCAGGGGCTTGGGCAGAGCTGGAGAAGGGAAAAATTACAGAGTTGTTTTGAGTAAATATGATCAGAGCAGCTGTGTCTGTTTCCCGGCAATTGATGAAGTTAGGATTCTATCCTCCTACAGAGACTAGGAGACAGAGCCCCCATCCTTCCTGATAAGAATATTTCAAAAAACAGTGTCGGGTCCTTGAGAAAGACATCTTTGAGGTTTAGAGTCATAATCAAAATCCATATTTTTAAGCCCTTTTTAGTAAATATTCTAAGAAAGGGAGATCAGGGGACGATGGTCAGGTGTTAGCTGGAACAAACTTTACATTCTTTCAATAGCTTTCAGACTTTTATTTATCTTTTCAGGCAGACACTTTAAGGGGAACTCGGGTTGTCCTAGGGATGCAGCTTTGAGCTATTCAATCCTATTAGTGTATGTTCAAGTCTTTCAGGGTGAAATGGAAAAGTAGGTGGATGAAATCATTTGTGCTGAGAGTCTACAGTATTTTTAGGCCAAACATGAGGCTTACTCCACATGAGGACTCAGAGGAGTCTATCTCAAGTTAGGTTAAAAAGAGAGTGTTTGTCCATCTGTATGTATTTTATAGGGTTGTGTGGTGGCCAGAGCGCACACACAGTTTTGTACCCTTCTTCTTCATCTAACATGTGATCAACAGCATTTTCTGTTTGCTTTTGGAGCACCACAAAGTCATTTGTGATAACAGCATAGTGGTCTACGAAGTGATCACTTTACAGTTTTCTCATTCACACCCCTCCTCGTAGACTTTCAGGTTCTTTCCTGTTGTTTAGTGTTATCAGAAATGTAAAAATAAACTCTTCACGTGTGCTCCTCCCACCCCTCATTTGATTAGAATTATAAGGATTGGAATTAAAGAAAAAAAATGACTAAGCCTCCACAGGGCTTCCAGCTCTTGCAAGACCTTGGGTACATATGACTTTATTTCTTTTTACTCTCTCTCTCCCTTCCTCACCAGTCCACCCTTCTCCAGCATTTTGTAAGTTGGCACAGAGCAGTAAGGGATGGTCTCAACCGGATCGTTCTCTTAGGTCCCAAGAGAGGGTACAGGGATGTGTCTTTTTGCATTCATCCCATTTTTGTATAAGAAGAGTATAGGGGAGGAAACCTTTTTTTTTTTCTTACTTTTCTAGGTTCTCAGGTAGAACTCTAGCAAAAGACAGACTAACAAGAGAAAAACAAACAGAAGTTTATTAACATGTGAATCATGCATATAAAACATGGGACTACCCAGAAATGAGTAACTCAAAGGCATATTTAGAATTTAGGCTTGTATACCCTGTTAGACTAAAATAAAGATTTTGGGTTTGGGGGCGAAGAAGGCAAGTTATGGGAAGGTGACCGAGAAAAAAGCAGGATAAACAAGAGTTGTTTAGTAAAATTTGTTATTTGCCTTTTTTATTGATAAAAGTTTCTAAGTGTACTTCCTGACACAGGAGTGGGAGACATTTATACAAACAGAAATTTCCTTCTAAAGGAAAACTTGTGCCCTTTCTGCGGGGCTTTTCGTGCATGTGCAGGTTCCCAATGGCCTTTAGCTTAAAATAATCCATGTGCCAAAGAGACATAATATGGGGTGGCATAGACTGGTACACCTCAAGAGTATATAGAAGACATCTTATTTCTGAGGTGTCTTGTGATTTGCTAAGATTACACATTTCAAAGAATTATTAGTTTAAACAGCTAAGGAGAAGTTGGGAGTCCAGGCAGCGAGTAGATAAAAGAGGAAGGCATTTAAGGACCCTGAAAAAGGAGAGCAGGGTACATTGAAGAGACATATGCATTCGATCACAGTATTCTCCATATTGCTAGCTTGAGCAGTTCCCTTTAATAAGACTGCAGTGGAATGAACAAATTGTTTTACCAAAGGCATATATCAATTTCAACATAGAAGGCAGTGCGGTTCACTCTCTTTTGTTATACCTTTGTCACCATTTGCTTTTATTAATTAGTAGGAAATGGCATTTAAAAAGTTTTTCACTTCTTTATTTGAGATTGAAATACAATCTCTGTCCACCTATTTCGAGTTAAAGTTCATCTTTGGTAAATTACATGTTGATACCCTTTGCTCATAATTTTATTATAGGAAGCAAATATCAATTTGACTATAATTTTCCATACTACATGTTTCAGGAAAAAGTAGGGATGGAGAATACATATCAATAATCCATTAAAAGTCTGGGCGTGGTGGCTCATGCCTGTAATCCCTGCACTTTGGAAGGACGAGGCAGGAAGATCACATGAGGTCTGGAGTTCGTAACCAGCCTGGCCAACATGCAGAAATCCTGTCTCTGCTAAAAATACAACAATTAGCTAGACATGGTGGTACACACCTATGATCCCAGCTACTTGGGAGGCTGAGGTGGGAGACTCACGTGAACCTGGGAGGTGGGGGTTGCAATGAGTCAAGATGGTGCCACTGCACTTCAGCCTGGGCAACTCCATCTCAAAATAGTAACAATGTTAATAATCCATTAAAAGGGAACTGAAAATTCTAATAACATTTGTTTTCATTCTAATGCTATCCTTAATATACATAAAGAGAAGAAGGTAGGGCATCTGTGCAGTTGGAGGCCAGATAGCACAGGTAGTTTTAGGGAAAGTAGTAATCTGATGTGTGGTTAAGAACTTCACAATGCAGGCCAGGCACAGTGGCTCACACCTGTTATCCTGGTGCTTTGGGAAGCCAAGGCAGGAGAGTCACTAGAGCACAGGAGTTTAAGCTTGCGGGGGTCTGTGACTGCTTCACTGCACTCCAGGTTGAGCAACAGAGAAGACCCTATCTCAGAAATAAATAAATAATTATATAAATAAGAATTTCTGGATGCATATAAAGTACAAATGAATCAAAGAAAATTTGGGAAACATTTTTTCTTTGTAGATCTATATTTTTTTCTTCTAGTTAGAACTGTGAGGAAATACCAGTGTCAATAACATAAAAAAGAAAAATGAAGTAGTAATAATAGTCACGGCAAATAACATGTAGTAGACGCACACATAGCACCTTGCTACATAATATAAATGCATTGTCTCATTTAGTCCTAACAACAACTGATTTATACCCACCCTGTGCAGAAAACAGAAATGGGGTTCGGAGCTTGAGAAAGTTGTCTGTCAGACAGCCAGTAAGTAGCTGAAAGACAAATCCGCAGCCTTACAACTCAGTGGTTCTCAGCAGCAGGCAATTTGCCCACCATCCCTTGACATTTGGCAAAGTCTGAAAAAACTTTGGCTATTACACACTGAGAGAAGAATGCTGCGGTCATCTAGTGGGTAGTGGTCACTGGTGCTGATGAACATCTTTCAATGCACAATAACCTCCCTCAATAGAAGATTATCCTTCCCAAAATATCAAAAGTGGCAAGGAAGTTCACAGTTGGTGCTCAAGTTCCAAATGGGTCCATTGAGAAATTCTGAACACCAAGTTCCATTACCAAGATTCCCACGGCAGGCATTTATTTCCACTACACAGAGGATGACAGGTTATTCAGGCATACTTCATCCTTGGAAGGGAAAATTTCCTACTTGCTTACCATATCAGGCAAATCTATTTTTGTTTCATCTTGAAGCTCATGTTAACTACTTGAAATTCTTTGCAAATTGTAGTGTTTAACAAATGAATTGTCTGGCTCTGGCATTCCCTTAAGTTCATTAAACATTCATGGAAATGGGTTTCACTTTATAGTCATTTAACGAGATGTGAAACACCTAGTCAAGTGAAGCAACATGATATTCTGGAAACATTTGACTCCGTCGCTGCAGCACTGGAGTAATTTGCGCTGCCTGAGAAGCATCTAGTCCTTACCATTTTTTAAAATAACAAATAAAGCATCTGTGACTAAAGATGAACTCACCTCCTTTGCTGTGTCTCAAGTAAGAAAGAACTAAAGACAGAGTTATAACCACTAGAACCTTCAAGGCACAGGAGTGAAACTTCTTCTCTCTTAAAATCAAAAGGAAATATTCACAATTGAAAAGTGAAAGAAGCTCAGTAACCAGTTTAAGAAAGATAGGTTTATGGGAGAGATAATATTAAATGAGAAAGAACTGGAAGATAATACTTGCATGCTAAAGAGGAAAGATAAGAATTTAATGCCTAAGACAGAGAGGTGGCTCACGCCTGTAATCCCAGCACTTTGGGAGCCCGAGGGGGTGATCACCGGAGGTCGGGAGTTGGAGATCAGCCTGGCCAACATGGTGAAAATCCGTCTCTACTAAAAATACAAAAATTATCCAGGCTTGGTGGTGGATGCCTGTAATCCCAGCTACTCGGAAGGTTGAGGTGGGAGAATCGCTTGAAACTGGGAGGTAGAGATTTCAGTGAGCCGAGACCATGCCGCTGTACTCCAGCCTGGGCAACAGAGTAAGTCTCTGTCTCAAAAAAGAAAAAAAAAAAAAAAAAAAGAATTTAATGCCTAACAGAGCCTTAAAAAATTGGTGAAAGTATTTATCTAGTAATATTTATTGAACTCTGGTAAAGCCCACACTTGTCTGTGTTGGGTACTGCAGGGACAGTTTAGAACACAAACAGCGAAGGTTGTTCCTGACCTCAGGATGCTCAAAGTGTGCGACCTCTGGTTGTGGGACCCCAACCCACGGAGGCAGGCACCCAGTAGACACGAGGCAGGACGCATGGTGACCGGTACCGACTTTATTGGGATCTCCGGGCGACTCTCCGGGCGACTCAAGCGGGAAGGGAGGAATCGCGCGCGCTTTCCTTGTTCGGTCGGTTTTATAGGGGCAGAGGGCCTGGGGTGGTGGGAGAGCAGTGGCGGCGGGTGATGATTGGTTAGTCCCGGTTGCCGGGCGGGGAGTTTGCCGAACGGGAAGTTGAGTGGGCAGGAGGTTGATAGGGCATATGGTGATTGGTCAGGGTTTGGGCAGGAAGTTTGCTGGGCGGGAGCTAAAGAGGCAGGTGATGATTGGTTAGGTGGTTGCTAGGCGGAAGGGGCTGGAGTTCCTTCTGTCGGGGGCATTGTGCCGAGTCACGTAAGGAAGTTAAGCTCCTTCCATGTGGCTGGGGGGTGGGGCCAGAGAGGCCTTCTACCAGACACAAAGGTTAGTGGAGAGAAAAATGTACAAGCATATAATGTATTTATAATATAGATACATTAAATCAAAGTATCATCAGAGAATGGAAAATGACGTCTGAATTTGACTATAAGAATCTCAAACCTGCCTAAAGGAGGTCACATGTGAATTGAGTTGTTGGCCTAAAGGAAAACAAACAAAAAACACAAAAAACTAAGGCAAACTTAATATATGGAGAGCATTTATTTGGGGGCAGTTATGAGGACTGCAACCTAAGAGCATATACTCAAGGCACTCTGAATACATGTTCCCAGCAGCAGCAGTTACAAGTGGGTTTTTAAAGGAAATGAAGAGACAATTCCCAAATTGCTTATCAAGAATTTGCATTAAAATAGCATAAGCTATTGATTGGCTATGCATGGTTCTTTTTATTATAAATTCCAAAAACATGAAGATCAGTGATGAGGCAGTTAGGAACAAAATGTCTTTAAACAATCACCCCTGGGTTTGGTGGGGGTAAGTGACTAAAATCCCACACTCCTGTCTCTCGGGGCCTGATAAATTTTGCATACCTCATATAGCTCACACTGCTCTGAACTATTTTTCTTAGAGTGTTGGGAGTGAGTTGAAATTCATAGAATTGTTTGCAGGGAGTAGGTCAGAAGAGGTAATTTTGTTGTAGTATTAAAGTTAATTTTGAATTATTCTAACCTAAACTCTGATTTCTTGTTTTAAATATTAAATTTTAACTTACTGATTGAATATAGACTCATGCATTCATTTCATTATTTAAATGTAGATTAAATAGCCTACTAAGTACCAGACAGTACCTATTAAGGAACAAAGCTATGATGATGACCAAAAATGAGAAAGCCACTGCTTTCAAGAAGTTTACTGATTACTGCGGATGATCAGTGTAAATCAAATAATCTCACAAATATGGAATCCCATCTGTCTCAAGGCCTACAGCCAATAATGAACGGTGCTATCAGAGCTTATAGCAGCCAGGCTGGGGAGTTAATATCCTAACAAGAATAGCTCAGAGCTCTCTAAGAAGATGCAGCAGCATTTCACCAGTCCCTCTGGTGAAGTGGTAACTTGTTGGGGAGGAGGTAGGCAGGCGGTTCCTCCTGTGGCTAGTGTCTGAAGAGAGTCTCTTGTCATACTATTTTGCTTTAAATGAAATGTGTGAAGATTGCGATTGTTAGAGTTCTTGCTGCTCTGGTGTCCATGCAAAAATTTTCAAAATAGCAACAGCGGTCAAGTTGTTTTTGACTACCTGTATTAGAGATCCCAGTGAAATCACTCTTGAAAACATATTGTAACCATCAATTTCTCCATACTCGGGCTCATAAGTCAGAGTGGCAATAAAGAAATTTTTGTCACAGACATTTAATCCGAGTAATGCAGAAAGAAAGACATTAAAACTTTGTAAAAAATATCCTCCTGCTGCCTTTATTGCCTAGGGTTTCAGACCAAGTGATTATCAGCTCTGTCAACATTGCTTTCCAAAACTGACCCTGCTTTCATTTAACCTTCTGACTCCTGCTGTGTGCATGTGGCAGACCTGGAAACAATGCTGTTACTCTAATGCCAACATGCGCCTGCTTCATTTGACTGGCCTATTGATTTTGGTGCACCACCTGCAATGTGCTAGGAGCAAAGCAGATGATGGGCGGGAAAGAGGAGATGCCTTCAGCACCTGGGAGCATTTGCACTAGCTGATACTTTCATGGAGGCCAGTTGAATGAATGCTTCCCCAGGAAATAACAATCTTAACCAGGGTCTATAGAGGAGTCCAAAAAAAAAAAAAACACAACCACTCGGTCTCATGCTGAGAGCATCAGTGAATGAACTGGGACAACCCTTTATTCACTGCTCACATGATTTTTTATATATTATCCCAAATGAGCTCTTAACCATGTGCACACAATAAAGTCAAGAGATCTGTGTCAAGGAAAGAACATAGAATCAACTGCCAGGAGAGGCTAATAGAGAGGTCCAGACAGGCAACTAATCAGAGCACTTAAATTACACTGAAGATACAATCTTAAGAATAAATTTGTCTAGACCTTAGCTTGTCTCAGAGATAGAACTGCATACATTTGGATGGAACCAAAATAAATATTTTTGGGCTGAGCACTGTGGCTCACATTTATCATCCCAGCACTTTGGGAGGACAAGGCAGATGTATCACTTGAGGTCAAGAGTTTGAGACCAGCCTGGCCAACATGGTGAAACCCTGACTCTACTTAAAATCCAAAAATTAGCACGGCATGGTAGTGGGTCCCTGTAATCCCAGCTACTCAGGAGGCTGAGGCACGAGAATTGCTTGAACCTGGAGGCAGAGGTTGCACTGAGTTGAGATCAAAGCATTGCACTCCAGCTTGGGCAACAGAGTAAGACACTGTTCCTAATGTGTGTGTGTGTGTATGTGTGTGTGTATTTTTAAATATATATATATATATATCAGCATAGAACATAAAATATCCAAAAGAGCTGTGATCGTGGTCAGTCAAGCTAACTTTCCAGGAGGGCTGGTATAGGTGAACTGTTTTGCTGAGTGCAGTATGGACCTTGAGGACCTATGCCTGAGCTACTCAGGCAATTAAGGGGAAACCAAATTCTGCCTCTTTTTTTTTTAAATTTCAATGTGTAATTCTAATGATTTATTTTATTTTTTATGTAGATCTTATATTTTAGGATGGCTTTCAATTTACAGAAAAGTTGAGAGGATACCATGGCAAGTTTCTATACTTTTTATTCAGTTTCCCCTATGATTAACCTTGTGCATTAGTAGGGCACAATTTCAAAATTAACAAACTAATATGAATGTATTACTATCTATAAAATTCCACATTTTAATGTTCTCACGATTGTTATAGTTTAATCTGATTTTCTGAGTGTTTATCAGGTTGCTGCTTCTATTCTAATCCCATCCAGGTACCATGTTACATCTAATGGCCATGTTTTCTTAGGTTCCCCTCAACTGTGACAGTTTGTCAGATTTTTTTCTTTTTATAATGACCTTGACAATTTTGATTAGTACCGGCAAAGAATTTTGTAGGATGCCCTTCTATTGGAATTTGATTCTTTTCTTATGATTACATGGGGATTACTGATTTTCTGTAAAAATTTTAAAAGTGCCATTTTTATTATGTCATATCAAGGACACACACTATCAATATGATTTATCATTATTGGTATTTACCTTATCATCTGTCTGAGGTAGAATTTGCCAAGTTTCTCCACTGTAAAGTTACCCTTTTCTTCTCTCCTTTTGCATAGAATACTCTTTGCAAGGAAGTGACTGTGCATGGCCCACACATAAGGAGTGGGGAGCTAGGGTCTTCTTTCCTTATGGTTAAATATCTGCATAAGTTATTTGGAATGCTACCACAAACGTTTGTTTCTTCTCTCCTATTTACTTATTTAGTCCATCATATATTTATATCAGTTTAGACTCATGGGTACTATCTTATACTTTGACTTGTAATCCAAGTAGTTAAATACTATGTTACATTGTTGTCAAAGTTTTCTGGCTTTAGCCATTGTTACATCTTTCAGCTGGCTCATGTCATTTTGACATTATCCATCAATTCAGTGTGGGTTTTCGGGGGTTTTTGTTGAAAAACTCCTTGCTTATGTTGTACATTTTCTGCCCCGGTTCTAGAATCAGTGATTTCTCCATGGAAATAGCTAGTTTCTTTCTTTGTAGAATATCCTTGGAGACCAAGATTTGGAAGCTAGGTGTGTATGTTATTGTTGTTACTGGGATGATTTTGCTTGGCCTTCTCAGTAGAAAGATAAAAATTATATATATATATATATATATATAAAGATATTAAATATATCTACTTAAGATATATTTAAATAATAGTATATTAAAATATATATTTATATATTAGAAGTTATATATAGACTAACACACATCTGTAAATTTTTTTATGTAAGCATCTGTATCTATATTCTGCTAAACATATGGCTACATTGATGTCCATC
The DNA here is from genome assembly GCF_009761245.1 of Sapajus apella. Classification (NCBI taxonomy): domain Eukaryota; kingdom Metazoa; phylum Chordata; class Mammalia; order Primates; family Cebidae; genus Sapajus; species Sapajus apella. Next base: position 5,389,320 of record NW_022437047.1, read on the forward strand.
CCCAACTCTAATCCATAACTACATAAATAATTCTACCATCCTCCCATTGCTTATTCATAAATTTCCATTCCAACAGTGAAAAATCTTCCCACTGTCCATTATTCATTTACTTAATTTTTCAGTGACAGAATACACATACATCATTCTCACAATGGTTACACCCTACCTTTGCACTGTACAACTTGAACAGCTAGGCGGTGCTTTCGGGAGGTACTTTTTCCTTTAGTCTGCTAAACTCTTTGACCATCACAAGTGTTTCTTCACTTTTTTCCTCTCTGTGTGAGGCAGAAAGGCTACAGGGAGCTGCATTTGGGGAAATGCCCTTATTTCTGGTGGGATAAGTCTCTGGTAAAGTCTTTTTACTACAAGAATAGGCAATTGTTATTGAGAATGCTCTGAGTGCATTTCAAAATGGTTGCTTTTCCCCTTCCATTGGCAGAGACATTAGATGATTTTTTTGTTGCTGTTCAGGTTCTTTGCTGTGAGAACCTGGCATGGTTCCTGGAGGTCAAACCCAAGGAAGTATGGGCATTCTACCTAAGACTACAGACCCCAACTCTCGTTCTAGTGCCCATACCAATTCCAGAAACTTGTCCAAATTACTTCTTAAACATTCCTACTACTTACATTCCATAAATTTATGGAACCATAAATTACGCTTCCAACAGAGCAGACTCAATTGCAGGAAAGCCGATCTTAGCCATTATTCTCTGAATTTGCCTGTTTCTCCAGGTTTAAGTTGGCAGTTTGCCCTGCAACCTCAATTATCCAATGAATGCATGAACAAATTTCCTGTTTGTCCATTTATTTTTCTTATTGCAAGGGCAGGTATATTGACTTCCAAACTTTTTGCTTGTCAAAACTGAAACCAGAAGCTATCTGAATCCATTTTGAACCAACATGTATAGAATGTTGGCTGGAAGGTTGGTCGAATTATTAGGCTTTTATCATGCTCTGTAAGTTTCAAGCAACCTCTGTATAAGATACCAGCAATTTAAACTTGAATTTCAAGTACAATATAGTCACTTAAACAAAATGCTCCAAGAATAAGAAAAAAAGTCCTAAAATAATAAATTTTGGAAACACATTTATATTAATAGACCAAAACAGTACAAATAAAAACAACTGTTTAATATAGCAATAATTCAAACATTTGAAATAAAAGACTTAGGAAATATCTATCATGAACAGTATGAATAAGCTGACAGGTTAAGGGGTTGATACTATTTATGACTGTTATGCAGAATTTTGGACAAGTCCCTCCATCTCTCGGATTCAAAGCACAGACTGTGAACTAATGGTGCAAAAGATGAATTAGGCTTTTTGAAAACGAAGAAAGGAAAGGAAAGGAAAGGAAAGGAAAGGAAAGGAAAAAGGAAAAAAAAAAGGAAAAAAGGAAAAAAGGAAAAAAGGAAAAAAAAGGAAAAAGGAAAAAGGAAAAAGGAAAAAGGAAAGGAAAAAGGAAAGGAAAAAGGAAAGGAAAGGAAAGGAAAGGAGGAAGGGGAAGGGGAAGGGGAAGGGGAGGAAGGAAGGAAGGAGGGAGGGAGGGAGAGGGGGAAGGAGGGGAGGGGAAGGAGGGGAGGGGAGGGAGGGAGGGAGTAAAGGAGGAGGGAGGGAGGGAATTTCTGACTTTTAATGATTTGGCAGTTTCTTTAGAAAACCTGCATGCTCTGGAAACAGTTGACTGATACTGTTTCCTGGCAGCGTGTATGTTTTCATGCTGCTGATAAAGACATACCCGAGACTGGGTAATTTATGAAGAAAAAGAGGTTTAATGGACTCACAGTTCCACATGGCTGAAGAGGCCTCATAAACACGGTGGAAGGTGAAAGGCACATCTTACATGGCAGCAGACAAGACAGAAGCGAGAGCCAAGCGAAAGAGTTTTCCCCTTATAAAACCATCAGATCTCATGAGACTTATTCACTACCATGAGAAGAGTATGGGGGAACCGCACCAGTGATTCATTTATCTTCCGCCAGGTCCCTCCCACAACACGTGGGAGTTATGGCAGCTACAATTCAAGGTGCAATTGGGTGGGGATACAGCCAAACCATATCATAGCTCTCTGCTGAACGTACTTGCTTTCTTCAATTTGTCATGCGTTTGCCCAGAGCATCTCACTTCTTTTTGTAGCTGGGCTTTCTAGGCACCTGTTTTGCTTGTAAAGCAATTTATTAGATAAAAAAAAGGATAACAAACCCTCATATGTCTTTTATAGAACCTGGAAGTCAGAGAGACATTCAGGATATTGTTGCATGTCCATTCATTTCTTTAGTAAACATGTCCATTCATCTGACTTTTTCCATGGATACTTTGCAATACATGATTAATTAATAATGAAGCACACATAGAGTACTTCCATTATTTATTGGATCTTTGTTATTTGAGGCTCTTGAAAGCAATCGCTTTTTCCAAATTATCTCTGTATCTTCTCTTTGTTCTCTGTCATTTTACTCCATTTTTCAAAAAGACTTACCTGCCTTTATAGGTCCATTGTGAAAAATTTGGATTCTGATTCAAGACATGGTCATTACCGCCACTATGTGGCTTATTTTGGAAGTTATTGAAAAGAAAACATTTAATTGGGGCTTTTGAACTTGAAGCTGCAAAACCTTGCTATTTTCCCTAGTCTCCATAGCTTATGGTCATGGATATACTTTTTACCAAGCATAGCACCTAATTAGATAGTTTATAATTTATTTTAATTTTAAAAATCTGCCTCCTAAGTAGTTACATGAGAAACCCACACATGCAAATGCACACAGAAAAATATATGTATATGTACATATGAAATCTGTATATGTATGTGTATATATATATGTGTGTATATATATATATATACACACATATATATATATAAACAGCAGGCTAATTATGTGTATATAAACACAAATATCACAATCTATATCTATTAATTTCATTTTTCTTATTTACATAAATGGATTTATATATATATGTTTTTGCACCTTTTTATTCTTTTCAATGGCTATTAGTATTCATTTGTGAACATTTCTGTGGTTTTCAAGTTTTTTCACTTTTTTGCTTATTTCCATTTCATTATTCAAAATTGTACTGGTAATATACTCTGGAAATTATCATTTTGAACTTTTGCAATGATGGAAATTTGCATGTTGGAAATTCTAAAAGTAATATTTTGGATCAAAGAGTATGTATATTTAAAATTTTGAAACATATTGTCAATTTGCTCTTCAAGTTAGTGCCAAGGCTACTTTTCCAGGACTTTTTCCTTTTCCAGATATTCTTGAAATTTAAATTTCTCTATTTTTTTTTTAAAGGCAGAATCTTGCTATGTTGCCCAGCCTGGAGTGCAGTAGCTAATCACTGAGCACACTACAGTCTTGAACTTCTGGGTTCAAATGACCCTCCCACCTCCACCACCCAAGTATCTGGGACTACAGCTGTGCACCACTGCACTTAGCTTAATTTTCTCTATTCTGATCACCACCTGTTTATATGAGTGCAGTTGCACTCTTTGCCATATGCATATTGCCTGTCTTTATTTTTCTGTGAAATTCTTGTTTATCTGTTGCCTTTCATTTTTTTTCCAGTTGATTTCTGCCTTTATATGTTAAGAATAGTCTTTAACATATGAAGAGCCTATGTTTCCCCAGGCTTTTACTCATATTTTGATTTGCTAATCATCATTTTTGTTACTTAAGATATTTAAATAAGTAGTACATCAAATTTTACATTTTTTTTTCTTTATGGTCTCTAGGTGTTTTGTCCTGGTAACAAATGCCTTTCTCCCGTTTTCCATATAGTTTTATAAAGGTTTTTAAATGCATTTCCATTAACCAAACAATTCACTCATATCTCCTTGTGTTAGTCTGTTTGTATTGTTATAAAGCAATACCTGAAGCTAGGTAAATTATAAAGAGGTTTGTTTGGCTCACAGTTCTGCAGGTTGTACAAGAAGCATGGTGCCAACATCTGTTTCTTTTTTTTTTTTTTTGAGTCGGAGTTTCGCTCTTGTTGCCCAGGCTGGAGTGCAATGGCGCGGTCTCGGCTCACCGCAACCTCCGCCTCCTGGGTTCAGGCAGTTCTCCTGCCTCAGCCTCCTGAGTAGCTGGGATTACAGACACGCGCCACCATGCCCAGCTAATTTTTTGTATTTTTAGTAGAGACGGGGTTTCACCGTGTTGACCAGGATGGTCTCGATCTCTTGACCTCGTGATCCACCCGCCTCGGCCTCCCAAAGTGCTGGGATTACAGGCGTGAGCCACCGCGCCCGGCCTGCCAACATCTGTTTCTGGTGAGAACTTCAGGAGGCTTCTGCTCATGGCAGAAGGGAAAGGGGAGCAGTTGTCACATGGTGAGAGAGAAAAGAGAGAAAGGGTGAAGGGTGCCATGCTCTTTTAAATAACTAGTTCTTCCATGAATTAATAGAATGAGAACTCACTCATCACTACAGGGAGGACATAAACCACTCATGAGGAATCAACCCCCATGACCCAAACACCTCCCACTAGGCCTCATCTCCAACACTGGGGATGACATTTCAACACGAGATTTGAAGGGGACAAATATCCAAACTATATCACTTCTCTTTATCAAAAGCTAAAGATATAAATTAAACTAAAATTACACTTTACTGTTACCCATTTTATGTTCCTTGCCACACAGATTCTTATAGTTTATGAAATAGTTTTGTATTCTTGTTTTTAATTTGTATGTAATTAAGTTAGGACAAGGCTAATGCTTTGTTATTTTTGTGACTAGTTGAGAAAGCCTTTCTTTTCTTTTCTTTTCTTTTCTTTTTTTAAGCTGGAGTCTTGCTCTGTTGCCCAGGTTGGAGTGCAGTGGCATGATCTCTGTTGACTGCAACTTCCACCTCTTGGGTTCAAACGATTCTCCTTCCTTGGCCCCCTGAGTAGCTGGGATCATAGGCACCTGCCACTATGCCCAGCTAATTTTTGCATTTTTAGTAGAGATGGGGTTTTACCGTGTTGGCCAGTCTGGTCTCCAACTCTTGACTTCAGGTGATTTGCCCACTTTAGCTTCCCAAAATGCTGGAATTGCAGGTGTTAGCCACTGCGCCTGACCTGAGAAAGCCTTTCATATTGAAGCTATGTTAGGTAGATAAAAATCTATGAATATTTATGACTTGGTAGATTGCTCATTCTATGAATATGAAATATCCATCTTTGTTCCTTTTTAAATGCATTTTATATGTAATTATATTTTATTCGAAATTATTATTGTTAAAAACTTTTGCCATTTTATTTTGCAGGGTATATCTTTATCCATTCTATCAACTTTTTTCTATGTTGTTTTTAAATTAGCTCTTTCAAAATATAGATGACTAGACATTTAAAATCAGTGTGTGACCGCATGTTCTCACTCATAGGCGGGTGTTGAACAATGAGAACACATGGACACAGGGAGGGGAGCACTACACACTGGGGTATGTTGGGGGGAATAGGGGAGGGACAGTGGGGGGTGGGGAGTTGGGGAGAGATAGCATGGGGAGAAATGTCAGATATAGGTGAAGGGGAGGAAGGCAGCACATCACACTGCCACGTGTGTATCTATGCAACAATCCTGCATGTTCTTCACATGTACCCCAAAACCTAAAATGCGATTAAAAAAATAATAATCAAATGAAATTAGTGTGTGAGTCTGTCTTTTAATAGTTAAATCTAACCATCCACAGTTATGATCATCACTGATAGTTTCACACTTATTCCCATTTATTTCCGATTTATCATGCTGTCTTGTTACAGCCCCCTTATTAATTTTTGTTGAATATTATTTTAATTTTTTCATGTTTTCTATATTTTATAATTTTTATATTCTAGTGCTGTCTAGTTTTTAATACTTAAATATACATATTTTGTTTATAACTGTCTAAAATTAATGAGTGTGTGCATATTACATTGTCTTTATCTCAACAATCCTAGCTAGGATTTTTTGTTTTATAAATGATCATGCTTCTCTCTTTTTGTGTTCTTCTTCTTATCAATATCTTCCAGCCATGTTGAAATTATTTGGACTTTACTTTCAAGTATTAATTTTAAAGCTGACATTTTAAGAAAGACATTACCATAAAACATCTCCCACTCGTTCCTCCTGGATTTGTTTTTCTTCTGGTTATAATTCTTTCTCTTTATTCAGGTCTTACTTCATAAGTCATATTTAGAATCTATGTAAATATAAGTCTCCAAGCAGCCACTACCAATTGTTTAGAAATGGGACTTAGGGTGGAATTTATCTTGAATTTCTTATAGTTCATAGATGATATTTCTAAAAGGCTAGAAAATATCTTAAAGTATCATCTTCATGATTGTACCTACCTTTTTTTTTACCTGAATCAAATGCATTAAGTATTGTTTGTGAATTTTTTCAGTAGCCGTATAAGAGAGTTTTTATTATCCCACCATATAGATGTGAGATTCAAAAAGGTTGATTAACTTGATTTTTTTCATCAATGCTTCCAATACTGGCTTCTTTGCTTTTGAAATGGAAAAAAAAAACAAAAAACAAAAAACAAACACACACACACACACACACACACACACACACACACACACACACACACAGTATACCGAGTGAGTTTTAAAGTTTTACAGTTACTCAGGATAACACTTAAAATCTGTAACTTGACACATTGGGTACTGAATATCCAGATTCCCAACTCTCTTTTATTTTGATTAGCATCCTTAAAATTCTATCTCTAAAGAAAGTCTTCGTCTGGAGTTTCTAAGGAGAAATCTTCTAACACTTGCTACCTGTTCCAGCGCCCAGTGTCCAGGGAGTGTTAAAGTTGACAACTTACTGGCTCTTGAGATGCCATGTGATATTTCTTTTGGGGTAAAGTTTTTCTGAAGTTGTCATTTATATAAGCTTTCTTTAGGCTTCTGTGCCTTATGAGTTATTATAGTCAAAGGTAAAACTGAGAGTTCTGAACTGTAAGGAGTTAATTGCTCACAAATTTCTCTTGTTAGAGATGGTAATTACCTGGTAACAAGCTGAAAGAGAAAAACAGTGAAGTGTGGTGGCCAGATATTCTGAACCAGTGTCTTTCATAATTCTCAGAATGTTGTGAAATTCATTAAGTATTTACTGAATCTTTATTATTAGTAACCCAGCTACTAATTCAGTTTTTTTGGTAAGATGTACATCAATTAAAACATACTTGTAAGTGCCTTTCAGCTGCCAGGCACAGTGTGCCATGGATGTACATTAAAATGAAATAGCACACTTGGGATTCTTACATGAAGAACCCTCTTCATTGGATCCCGTCCAGTCACAGAAGGTCGGGGCAGGGGAGGTGAATACTCGATGTGTTGGAAAGAGGACACAAATTATGTCTCATCTCCTGTTCTCCTGATCAGGTGACCAGAAAAAATTGGCATTCCAGTAACTTCTTAATGCTTAGCTATGGTGTTATAGGCCCTCCTCCCATCACTTATCCTTCATCTCAACTCTGTGCATGTGATTTCCCACAGTATTCAAAGGTGGAAAGGCATCCTGTGACTGCATTGGAGAAAATGATGGAGTCAAGTTTTGTCGGCCCCCAGACATTCCCTGAGGTTCCTTCTCCTGATAGAGGACGCCAATCTGTCAAACACCACAGGTACAAGTAGCTCATCATGGTGGGAGTGGGCACGTTCACACTGTGGGTATGCTGGATGGCACATGCCAAGGACTGGTAGCATGACTTAGGAGTGACAACTGTTTTCACTTCTGTAGTTCTCCATGGAGTAGATGCTCAAACAGCTCACATCAGGTAAGTCAAAGACGCCAGTTTCCACAGCAGACAGCATTGCCCCAGTAAGAAACCTGATGGAACTATTAATAACACCCATCAAAGCTACAGACACATGCCAGTTTTAAAAAAATGCATTCTGAAAAAACTATTATAAAAATATTTTACCAAGCCTGCCTTTTCTGGTCTGCAGTTAATGGGTAACTCGTTCCTATGCAGCCTAATGTGACAGACTTCAGATTTTCCAACACAGTTCTCACAAAATAAAATTTTCCATGGGGAAGAAGCCTGGTGAATCTTCTTCTTGAGTCTGTAAAATCTTCTGTTATCAATGGGGTGGCAGTTTCCTGCAAGCTCACCCCAGAAATTGACTCTTTCAGAAAAAAGCCAAAAGCATAGTTATTTGACACATTTTGTAGCATTCTAAAGCTCAACTTGTCCTTCAGCATCTTGTAGTCCACACTTTTCTGTTTTATACATGAGGATTCTGAAACTCCAAATATTAAAGGTATTTGCTCTAAACCAAATGATAAAGTTGATTACTAATGCTAGATTGTGTTCAGATCTACCTCGTCAATCTTTATGGAAGTCGTCCAGAGATTTAAGCTTCCTTTTCTTAGTGAGATGTACAGTATTTTACAATTTGAAAAATTATGAAAAATTTAAAAATTTTAAAATGAAAAAGTAAATAATAACAGGTGTTCCTAGCAATAAAAGATGAATGTTGCCCCTTTGCTTTCACATACTGGGCAATAATCTGTACAACACTGTGCCAGAAACATGCATGACAGAAGAAAACTACTCTCTCCCTTACCTTTCGATAAGTTACATGAAGAGGATTTTGTTGTTCCTGGCCACGTTTATGAGATTTTTAGTCACTCTTCACACTAATCTTCAGCTCTTAATGGTATTTTTTTTTCTTATTCTACATGAGTAGAGACTAAAACACTGGCAGTTTGCCAATTTAACAAAATGATATGAATGTATGATCAATTCAGGATTGAAATATGTTTGGTGCTTGGACAATTGCTTTAGTTATTCTTACTGCAAGTTTTGATTTATATCAATGTTGCATTTACAGAATATTTTCCTGTGAAAAGAGCATTTCATTTCACTGGACGTAATGGAATTTGTCGAAACTAGGGAAATAAGTCCAATATTACCAGCCTTTTAGAAGACAGATATTTTCTCCCAAATGATATTTTCTCCTGCTGATTATAACACATCTTAAAGTAGTATTCCACCTTGCCAAGTAATTAAGTAGACTATCATTCTAGTACTATATTAACTATGTTGTCATAAATGTTTTAATATATATATATTTAAACATCAGCTTTTAATATGTTTGAGCTGCAATATTCCTACCCCCAGTTCTCGTGTGCTTTTATGCTCCCTCCTAAACTTGGCTTCTACTGTGGTTTCTGGGAGTCACTCACAGATGAAATGAGGATATCTTTAAAAGACCTTCCTTTTTGCTTGGATCAATGATGCTGCAGTATCTGTTGGCATACATTGTGTCCTGATAGATGGGCAAGGGTTGACTTACAAAATGCTTTTAGAACTTTGTAAATTAGAGTTTAATATATCATAGCTTTTGTTTTGTAAAACATGCAATAGACTTAAACGTTTTCATGATTGATAACGCAGGCACTGATTTATATATCCTGCAAACTGCTGCATAACTTCCCGAATGCCATTAAGTTAGAAGGCCTGAATAACTGATTGATCAAGAGGCATAAAAACTGTTTTTAAGACAGGTCACTAGTTCATACTGATCGACTTTGTTGTTGTGACAGTTTAGCAAGCTATGAATAATTAATTTCTTTTGTGCACTGCAAATATGACTCATTTGGATAACTCATGTATGAAGCAAAGCTATTAATTCAAAGCCATTATTTCTAATGTTAGTTCAAAAAAATTCCCATCTGTTTAGAAAATAAATCTGTTATGGCATGTCATATTTATTGCAGTATATTTTGGCAATATAAGTCACTTATCTTTTTTTAAATTTTTATCTTTTTGAAGATAGAGTCTTGCTCTGTCACCCAGGCTGAAGTGCGGTAGCACGATCTTGGCTCACTGCAACCTCTGCCTCCTGAGTTCAAGCGATTCTCTTGCCTCAGCCTCCCGAGTACCTGGGACTATCGCTGCGACTCTGGCTAATTTTTGTATTTTTAGTAGAGACAGGGTTTCACCATGTTGGCCAGGCTGATCTTGAAGTCCTGACCTCGGGTTATCCTCCCGCCTCAGCCTCCCAAAGTGCTGGGATTACAGGTGTGACCCACCACGTCCTGCTATAAGTCACTTATAAAGGCATGTATATAGGTTTTTTACAGTGACGTAAGTCCAGGGTTTTCAGTGATAGAGAGGACCCTTTGAATTGCCAGCTGTGGCAGAGGAACTAGAGGAACTCATTGTGCCAAGTACATACTGTAGGCCGGGCTCCATGCCCCATGCTTTGCACGCTTCCTCTCTTTTAACCTCCACATCCCATAGCAAACCTAAGAAAATTCTTAAGTAAAATGCTGATATCTTCTTTTTGCCACTCCCTTCTCACTGGGGCAGCTAGTTTCTACCTTTTTTTTTCTGCGTTGCCCTGTGCACCAAGAGGGCTGCAAGCTCCCATGTCCTCTGGTTTCTGTGGGCTCAGCATGAGGCACAGTCATGAGATAGATAGCAGGGAGGAGAGTGAGGTCATGGCACTTCTGTCCCCTTCCTCCCTGCTTGGTTGCCTCCCTCGTGTCCTTTTTCTGAGGGCATGGAGCCTGTGAAGTGGCCCCCTGCTTACAACTCACTTTCTCTCTCCATTCTGGGAACTGCTCCCTCCCCTTGTCCCTTAAGAGATAATAACAGCTTCCTGTATTTAGTAGTCCTGAGGCACAAGTCTCCTTTATTGCCTTTTTTCCCCTCAAACACAGATCACACTTTTGTATATAGCAAAATCTCTAACAATGAAGCAAGTTAGAGTGCCATCTATCTCTCTCCAGGACTCTGACTGGTATAAGTACCTCCATCAGCATCATGCTTATAGTAACTAGCTACCTGCAGACCCGAGACTTACACCCAGTTGCAGCTAACTCTAGCATCCAAACCACAACGCCCCACAGATCCCATTATTGCCATTGGATGGTCGATAAAAGTAGGAAGGAAAAGAAGCAAATTAGCTGTTAGAGAGCTCCTCAAACTTGTGAGCTTAGTGATCTAACTATACATCCCTTGTTAGGCATTTAGAGACATACCATACCAGAAGTAACATGATAAAGAATGAAGGCATAGAGGCCGGACGCAGTGGCTCATGCCTATAATCCCAGCACTTTGGGAGGCCGAGGCAGGTGAATCACCTGAGGTGAGGAGTTCAAGACCAGCCTGGCTAATATGATGCAACCCCGTCTCTACTAAAAATACAACAAGTAGCGGGGTGTGGTGGCAGGCACCTGTAGACGTAGCCTCTTGGGAATCTGAGGGAGAATCGCTTGAACCCAGGAGGCAGAGGTTGCAGTGAGCCAAGATCATGCCATTGCACTCCAGCCTGGGTAGCAAAGGGAGACTCTGCCTTAAAAAAAAAAAAAAAAAAAAAGAATGGAAGTATAAGGAATGTTGCCAGATATAATCCTCGTTTCACAATTTTTGGAAGTTAATGTTGGCTTGAGGAATATAAAGTTTCATCAGTCACCTTGCCACAACCAAGAAAGTGGCCACTAACACTCAAATGTCAGATTTCAAACTCTGGCCTTAAATGATATTTGCAAAGTCTCGTCTTGTACTAAGTAGAATTAACAATAAAATTGGGGGAAGAAAAGTGACAACACTCCAAATAATATAGTGATATGGGTAAAATTTCTTTGAAAGACTGGTTTCTTTAGAACCTTGATAAATTTGTTGAAATGTTGAGAATGTTTCCATCTTTCTTTCTATGGTTGAACTGATATTTACAAAGCTAAATGAGAATGCAGCATGAAATTCTCAGTTCCTTTGTTATTTGAGCACGGCAAAACCAGTTTGACCACATAAACTAGCATCTCATGGAATGTCTACACATGAACAAAGTTCTCCTCACCAGTCTAGAGTAGGGTTAATTCAGTGGAGTGGAAATGGGAATGGATATGGAACAGGGAATGAGTCTCCTCAGCAATGGATTTTTATAGAGTCTAGTTCTTTTCTGTACATAATCTATGTAGGAATTCTCACTTTGTTAAGGACTGTGGTATAACCCACTTACACATTTTGCTCATTGATGCCATCTATAAACATATGATTATTTAGGCATTTGGATGTATGAGTCAAATAAAATATATAATCAGATGTTTATTAAAAGCAAACTCAAAAGAAAAATAATTTAGTTTGTCAAGATTGATTAAAATCTGAGGGAGTGAACTGGGAATTTAACACATATGTTAATGAGAAAATGCTAATTAAAATTGGTTAATTCTGTCACTAATAAGTGAATTTTTTTTCCCCATAAATCCCTTCTGGGCTTACTCTGTTTAGTTTTTGTCAGTGTCTCATAAGAAGGCTATTTTTATTTCTATTGGAGAGACAGCTAAAATGGCTTGGATAATCAGGATGGATGGGAATGAGGAGCTTGGGAATTCCTTAAGTTCTCCTCTTATCCCTGGCTGGAAAGTTGCAATGATTTCTATCAGTCATGCTCTAACCTAAGTAGCCAGAAATGCAGGAACTTCCCTTTGTCTCAGTGTCTCCAAAGGTAAAACGACTGGGCTATTCCTGAGCCCATGCTACCACATATACTACATTCATGGATAGCCCCAGGCCTAGAGTTTGAGGATTTGGCCTGCAGATTCCGTGTTTGCAAAGCTGGAGCAGTCACCTGTGAGGCTATTGCTATGATGTCTTTTGTTTGTTTGTCTGTTTTCATTCCACCCCAGCAGGAGTCTATCCTCTTGCTGCAGCCCAGGGCAAAGGAGTGGCATGCTCCATAGGAATGCCTTCAGAAGAACACCCCCGTCACCCCGAAGTAGGCTAGGCGGAATTGTGGGACCAGCATATCAACAACTGGAAGAATCAAGGATCCCAGACCAGGATACAATACCTTGCCAAGGGTAGGTCTCAAAACAGCAATAGAATTTAGGGAGGGTGTCTTTAATGCCCTAGCTTAAAATTTTAAATTCCTTGTGGTTTTATTCATTGATTTCTTCATTAACTGGCTAATATGCTTATTACCATCATTGTTCTACAAAAAGTGAACCAACTTCAAAGTATAGGTATGATGGAAATATGTATCAGGGAATCATTAGATTAGAAATATAACCCTAAGAAGAAAGTAGTATAGATATCATTTGCTAATACAACTGGAAATTTGTCTTTGATTTAAAAATAACAACAATACAGGTTTCTTAGGAGGATTAAAGTGTTCCTTCATCTGCAGGTTTAAAAAAATGACCTAATTCTCTGATAAGTATTGTAAGCAATATACTAAACAATAGCTCATGGCATATATACATTATCTGCTTCCCCTGAGCTTGAAGGTAGAATCCGGGTCAGTGTTGAGAGTGTAAAGTCAAAGTACAACTTACTGAACTCATATCTGCAAGTTACTCATGGTACAGGGGTAGAAGGATGGGCTTTGGATACCATCACTGCTGCTCCCTACAGTACAAAAGGTATCCCTTCCTCTGTTGTACACAGACCCTGATAGGCCTCAAAGGATGGTGAGCTGAGTACAGGATGAATGTCAGCCATTATTCACGTTGTTGGCATAAACTGCCCAACCAAACATGTAATCCTCGCTTAAACTGACCGGAGTTCAAATTCCATCTCTGCCCCTTACTACTAGTGTGACTTTGAGAATGTTTTATCATGTGATGTTAGATTTTCTTAACTACAAATGGAGCAAAATAGACCAGCCGCACTGGCTCACACCCATAATCCCAGCACTTTGGGAGGCTGAGGCATGACAATCCCTTGAGCTCAGTAGTTTGAGACCAGCCTGGGCAACATGGCAAAACCCCGTCTCTATCAAAAATACGCACACACACAAAAAATTAGCTGGGCATGGTAGCATGCATCTGTGGCCCCAGTTGCTTGAGGTGACTCCAGCTGCTTAAGGTGGGAGGATCCCTTGAGCCTCAGAGCTGGAGGCTGTAGTGAGTGGAGATGGTGCCACTGCACTCCAACCTGGGTGACAGGGTGAGACCCTTTCTCAAGAAAGAACAAAAATATACAAATAATTGAGCAAAATAATATCAATCCCCTGAGGATTGTTGGGCAGAGTTTTTTAAACTATTTGTTTGTACTACACACATAGTAAGAAGAAAAGTAGTACTGGTATTTATTGTCCCAGTAATTGTTACAATTTTTTCATTAATTTCAAGAGTGCTGCAATCAGGGTTTACCCTAGAAATTTCAGAAATCAGTTCCCTCACTAAAGCCAGGTTCTTGTGGCTCTGTTTTTATCTCTCTGAACGAGCCAGGCCAGGTTTCTATGCAGCTTTGACTGGATAATTTTTCCAGACTATCTCTATCAAGCGAAAGACCAAAACAGGGAGGAGTTCTAGCACAGAGCCTCACTTTTCTCTTTTCATATGGGCATGGGATATAAGGAGCCGTGTCCTTTCTAAGAAAGCTCAGCAACAGATTTCTTTAGGAAAATAGAAGATAGGAAATAAATGGCCGGTGGCTAGGTTTGATCATTTTGAAGCAATTCCAAACGGACTATAAAAAGGCATTTGGTACAGATTTAGGGTGACAGTTGCAAAGTAAACATAACAACCAAGAGGTTCAAAATGTATAATGCGAGTCAGAAGCAGTTTGCATTTCTCTTGGACTTATCTCTGGAAAAGCGGGCTTGCACTTAACCCATAATTATAATCGATCATGTTTCATAGTGCCTTTTCTTTATAAATGACTAATGATGTCTCTTACAAATGAATATGACTATATACATATACATAAAATCCCTGGGATGAATGTTAGGAGAACAAGTGAGGGAAGATCAAATTCAGAGATTTTGTGAGTGGATGAAAAACCGAGCTCATGCTGGAGTTTTTTTCTATTGGGCATTGTTACAAGTATAATTCCGTATGTTCGAGGAGTAAGGATGCTTGCAGCCTATGGCCGGCTCAAGCCTGAACCATGCATATATCATCAGGAGCTCAGAGATCTCATTGCATGTTCAGACAATGCTTTGCTTTTTTAACCTCCTGGAAGACTCCAGTTATTTTCTGCATGGGGGGGGTTTTCTTTTGGTTCTTTTTCTTTTTTTTTTTTTTTTTTTTTGAGACGGAGTCTAGCTCTGTTGCCAGGCTGGAGTGCAGTGGTGCAATCTCGACTCACTGCAACCTCCGCCTCCCGGGTTCAACCGATTCTTCCACCTCAGCCTCCCAGGTAGCTGGGACTACAGGCGCGTGCCACCACGCCCAGCTAATTTTTTTTGTATTTTTAGTGGATACGGGGTTTCACCATTTTGGCCAGGATGGTCTCGATCTCTTGACCTCGTGATCTGCCCGCCTCGGCCTCCCAAAGGGCTGGGATTACAGGAATAAGCCTTGGTTCAATCACTGTTGAGTTGGGAATATTCTCTCCAGCTGTCTGTCTGCAGGTATTTTCCCGTGTCTGATATGCACTCAATGTCAATATATGGTGACTCTAAGTATAAGTCACTATATGCCCAGCACAATCTCAGTGAGCAATCTCATTCTTAGTTCTAACAACAGCTATTTTCCACTCCAAGGGGCTGACTGTCTCTCTGGACTGGAAATGGGATTGATTGGTAATAGAATTTCACAGCTAAAGGACCTCTTTAAATCTGGCCCCAGCCTGGAGGTGGGGGGGAAATGAATTTGCAAGAGTCATCAGCCATCTTGTTTACCAAGCATGTGGGCGCTGTCAAGGACAGTTAGGCTCCCAACATATATGGCTTCTCTCTTTGGCAAGAACTTCAGCCCAGCTCGAACCTATCATCTATCTCAGTGCAGCCTAGAGAAGGAGTGAGGTGGAGCGGAGATTCTTGAGGAAGCTTTCTCATGACTGGAGCCCTGGTCAGTGACAACCATGGTAATGGCTCACAGAGTTTGAACTGTATCATGTCAGGAAAATCAAGCTGATATGTTTGTATGCTAGAAAGAAAGAGGTGGAATCACAAAAGTTAGATTCACACCTTAAACATAGATAAAATTCAAAATGCACTGAGTACCTACCATACCTAGCTAGCAACTTTACATAGTTCTCTTCAGTTATTCTTTAGAAATTTTATAGATAAGCACAGTAAGGATATCAGAGTTTAAATGGCTAGCCCAATGTGACATACGCAGTCCCATGTAAAAGAGCTGAAATACTGGCTTTTCTGACTACTTAAACCACCAAATCTACAAGGAATGTGAAGAAAATCGTATTTATGGCTGATGATTTGTAAATGGAGTATATAATTTCATGACTTCAGAGGGAAGCATGGATTCCTTCAAAATAGTCTGTCCATTCATTGCCATGTGCCCTAGGAACTGAGAAGGTTTGGAGTCTCCTAGAGAAACATAAATTGCTTAGCCTGACCCGTGAATGACTGGCAACCAAACCAAGTGACTAATAGTTGGAATCTTTCTTCTTTGAAAGAATGCTTCGATTCACATAGTTACAGACAAGATACATTTGTAATTTCTTTGTTGAGGGAATAGAGGAAGACTAGCCCAAAGTGAAATGATAATCTCATGGACCGAACTTGTGGAGGCATCATTGACCCTCAAAGGATACAGAACTTTGAATCCTCTGACTCAGAATCACATCTACAAATTTAGGTCTCACTTAAACTTCTGCTGGAATACCAGTGCTGGGACACTCACAGCATCACTAGGGGAGAAATGAGGCTTGCCCCCGTGTCTGTGATGGAACAGGGAGGAGACATTATTTCAATTAGTCCTCAGAAAAATTACCCCTCCCCCTGAGCAATCAAGTTATTGTTACTACCTGATTGTTTGAATGGATGGCAAAATTAAAGTGAGGCTGCCACTTCTCTGAGATTCCAGAGCATAGAATAATTTTGGGACTTGAAATCATGTCTGATTCAAAACAAAATCACAGTTTGGAAAGTTCCCATTGTTAAAAGCTCATCTTTATGTCATGATAACATTTTAAATTTTAGTTGTTGCCAGTCATGTGTTCAGTGCCTGACTTGGGAAGTGACACATAATAGTCTACTGCAATTCCTCTTTCTCATCTAAATCCTTTAGTCAGTCCTCTGGCATAGGAGAAGAATGCTCCACGTTTGGCATGAATTGCCTTTGATTATGTCTTAGCCATGCCACATAGTTGATTTGTTGAATTTACAATTTAAAAACATCCTCTAAGATATCTGCACTTTATCCAACGGTTTAGATCCAAGTGTAAAAATTTTTACCTATCACCATCTCATATCAACTTAGCAGGTTCTACCAGCTGATATACCCTGATATCTGTGCGAAATGCTATCTTGGCTGCATTTCTTGTCTCTGTTTCGCTGGTGAATCTGACAGACAGACTTTCTATACCTACAAATCATGCTAACAGGATGGTGCTGAGAGCAAAACAAAAGCCTGAAATTTGTTTCTTTACTTCTTGTTGAAAGTGATTTATTGATTTGAACCTTTAGGCTCATGTTTGTAGACATATAAAATTAATGAGAATGGAGTAATATATTCCCCAAGAATTTCCAAATATGTGGCTTTGCAGTTTGTATTAATAAAGATTATGTATCTTCAAAAAGGTATTCTGGTTCACCTTAGGATATTCTTTCATTAGCAACCTCTATCTTTGACAGTAATAATTAGAGTAAGACAACTTGGGTTTAAATTCTCTGTGTAACACTTATTAAAGATATAATTTTGGAGAAGTCATTTGAGTACCTGTTAGTCTATTTTACTCATCCGTTAGATTATAATAATAATAAACTCCAAGGTTTTTTAAAAATAAAATGAGGTAATTGGAGGTGAAAGTGATTTTTTACAAGCGCTGTGCATATGTTACCTGTTGTTATTAAGATTGAAAATAGACATTAAGTAGGATATAAAGGGAGAGTTTACCTTGAAGATTTGTTTATATGTATTCATGTGTTCATTTAATCAAAGTATATTGATTGCCAACTCTGTATTAGGCACAGTAAGAGAGGATGGGACCACAAAGGCCTAAAGCTCATTCCTGTTTTTGTTCACTACCTCGTGGAAAGACCTCTAATTTGCTCCCATCATGTCCTTACAATAAAGACTTGGATTTAGTATGCAACACACTGCACTGCAATTATTGTCTGCATGTATAAACATGATTTTCATTTACATAATAATGGCAGTCAAGGAAATGAGATTTATTATATGGCAGGTTGATGTGTTTAAATTGTGTCAAAATTTGAATGTTTAATTGTCTAAATTAGGGACAAATAACTAAGAAATAGAATAAAACACTACTGTTCAAGTTCCAAAACCCCGTTTTTATAAATCTGCTATGTACCTGTCCCATTTTCTCTCACTGAACAGTACAGAGGCGAAAGATTTACTAGCCCTGAACAGGGAAGAAGGGAACTTAGAAGATTCTGCTATATTCAAATGACTTGCAATGGCATATTGGCATTCTTGACAAGCCCTTGCCATGCACCAAAGAGCTACCTTACTTGGTTTCAGAAACTATGTAAGAAAAGGTGCTAGATGGGTAGAAGCCCTATGGAACCCACTTAATATTCATCCCCAGGTAGGTAGAGGAATTGAGAGCTTCCCATTTCCATCTGCTGGCTCAGCAATCTGGCAGTGAGATGGTTCCTTTAGAGCACAGTGCCGTAGCAATTGGATTTGGATCCCCTAAAATCAGTGCGAAGTAGGAAAACTCATGACTGTAGTACCTGATGCTTATTATTGGAATTCTTGATTGGCTCCAACTAGGGTGGCCAAAACAAGTCTACTGGACTAACCCAGGGCTGAGAGGGTGGTTGAGTTGATGTAGTGGACTAATGCCATTATGGGTGTCCTGTTTTTCACTATGGAAAGGCCACACTTACCTGCTCAATCCCCATTTACTTTGTATTCTAGGATAGAGGTCAGGAAGACTATATCCCACCTGCCTATACAGCTGTGGTGTGTTGAAAGACCCCTGGACTTAAAGTAAGAAGATCTGGGTTTGAGTCTCAGTCTGTCACTTATTTTCTGTGTGACCTTGGGCAAGTCACTTCACCTATCTGAGCTTCAGTTTACTTCTCTGTTTAACTGGGAACCTATTATCCGTCTCATGGGGTTGCTGTGAGAATTCAGTGAGATGGTGCATGTGAAAAGTGCTTTGTGGATTGAGTTTTGCTCTAACAAAGCACAGCAGAAAGCAGAAGGAGTAACACTTTGTTTCTTTTTCAGGTATTCATCCAGTGGTTTAAAAACCCAACGAAATACATCAATAAATATGCAACTGCCTTCAAGAGAGACAAACCCCTATTTTAATAGCTTGGAGCAAAAGGACCTGGTGGGCTATTCATCCACAAGGGCCAGTTCTGTGCCCATCATCCCTTCAGTGGGTCTAGAGGAAACCTGCATGCAAATGCCAGGGATTTCCGAAGTCAAAAGCATCAAATGGTGCAAAAACTCCTATTCAGCTGACGTTGTCAATGTGAGTATTCCAGTCAGCGATTGTCTTATAGCAGAACAACAAGAAGTGAAAATATTGCTAGAAACTGTCCAGGAGCAGATCCGAATTCTGACTGATGCCAGACGGTCAGAAGACTACGAACTGGCCAGCGTAGAAACCGAGGACAGTGCAAGCGAAAACACAGCCTTTCTCCCCCTGAGTCCCACGGCCAAATCAGAACGAGAGGCACAATTTGTCTTAAGAAATGAAATACAAAGAGACTCTGCATTGACCAAGTGACTTGAGATGTAGGAATCTGTGCATTCTATGCTTTGCTCAACAGGAAAGAGAGGAAATCGATTACAAATTATTTATATGCATTAATTTAAGAGCATCTACTTAGAAGAAACCAAATAGTCTATCGCCCTCATATCATAGTGTTTTTTAACAAAATATTTTTTTAAGGGAAAGAAATGTTTCAGGAGGGATAAAGCTTACAATTAAAGCTTTTGGGTAGAATTCTGAATCCAATTTCAGTTAGTCCCAACACTGTCCTCTTTGGCTCTTAGGAGATGTGGGCAATTCAGACCCTTGGCCCCACAGCGCCAGTGCCTCATTCAAAAGCACTGGCAGTTACCTGGTTTCAAAAAGAGGAGAGCCGTATCCGCAGGTGGATGCGCCAGTGAGCAGGTGGCCCTTGCCATTTGGCTTGCCAGTCCCAAGCCCTAAATTTCTGTTCACCCAATAGCCTCATCACAGGTTATGTCATGTCGACAAATGCAGTGTTTTCTATTTGATTTTTGGAGAATGGCACAAAAGACTGCAATGCGAAGGAGGACAGGAGAGAGAAGGAGAAACTGGGGGCAATCGTAACTCCTCTTGTGTGACACCTTCCTCTGAGATTTGAATGCACACATCTCAGCTGGAGGTCTGAAATTATCACAGAAAAAGAGACAAAAAAAATCACTATGTCGTGTCACTAAAATCACGCTAATAGAAATGTTTTTCCTTGAGATTGTTTAGAGGCTCTGGAGGAGCGTTTCTCAGTTTTTGTGTGACTGTGTGCACATGTGCGTGCGAGCGTGTGTGTGTGTGGACTTGCTCACGCGAGCACATATGCTGTATGCACATGTGTTCATTGTGCGTATGTGTGTGCATGTGTGCGCGTATTACGCTTGCTAAAATTTGTTCTGAAACATCAGGGAATCTAATATTCAGAGAAAGTATTTCCCTCTTAGATCTGTTCACTTTAAATTTTTCCATTAATTATAAAGTTCAGTCAGTTCTTAAATCAAGGTCACTTGCATGGTGGAGTCCTATAAAACTCTTGACACTGTCTAGACCATTTTCTGATGTGAATACTTTTGAGAGGAGCAACTATTGGCTCATTAATGATATCAGTATCATCAGGTGAGTTAACCGAGGATGCGTGTTTATTTTGAATCATGCCTACTTAAATTATTAACGCAAGACAATTAACAAATTGACAGTTCCTATTTGCTTTCTCATCATCCTCATTACTATTTATTTTATAGCAAGTCTACTACGTGTGGACTGAGGCTTCGGCTTCTGTGGTTAATATGGGAAGAATAACTTGTTGAAATCAAAAAACCCAGACTATTCAGTTCACAAGAAGCCCCCAAAAGAACAGTAAATTGTGTTGTATGTTCATTTGGAATAAAGCAATATTTTTACCACTGCTAAGGTGAACTGAAACCTCTCCTGAAGATTTGTCTGTTTATTTACCCTCATTTTCATGGGACATATGAGGAAATTAGTGTTCATATACCCAGTCTTTTTCCAATTATTGGTGGTGTTGAGTTGTTATGTTTACACCATTTTAAATAAAAAGGCACAGTATTTGAAAGCATAAAAGATTTCTTTTACTGCAGTTTGGGAAAACCTTGGTTAAAATCTCTTTGTGGAAGACACATTCCATGGAAAAGGAATGTAACTATTTCTGAGTCAAGCCGTAAAGAGATCCAATTCATATTTCAGGTTAAGTTGTTTCTGCTGAAAATACATTGCAAATTGGTCTTTGGGAACATCTGTTATTAGTAGACATACTGTCATCCAGACAAAAGAAAGAGCACTATGTATTTATCAGAACTACTTAATAGAAATTCAAGGTCTCAAATGTTGAAACACTTTGGTAAAAATGCACTTTACATTTAACAAAAGGTTGTGTGATATTTATTATTTTTTCTATATTCCATTGTTTTGAATATAGAGGTAATACTGGTAGAATTTTAAAAGATTATCATAAATTTGTAATGTCTAGATCATCTAAGTTATTATTTAAATATACTGTATGTATGGAAACATTTTAGAAAATGGTCTTAAAAACTAACAGGTCTATAAAAACCCAATAAGTTGAACATCCAATATGTCATTGTGTTGAAATTTATCACAATTATCAAACAGCTGGAAGGCCTCACAACTTTGTTGAAGTCAACCTTGTTCTTATATATTTTTTTAACTAAAATGCTGTACTTGCTTATCTGGAAGATTGGTTCTGAATTTACCATTAAGAAGGTATATGCTGTATAACTCATTGCAGTTATACTAACATATTGTTTACACTGAAAACATTGTCAGTGAAACTTAAGTCTTGGTCCAACCCCTTATTTTTTTTAAATAATTATTTTAATATTTTTTGAAAAACTGATATGTGATTATAATTTCACCCATATGTATTCTAAAAAAGCAGTAAATCCACTGGTTGTTTGATATAAAGTTTAGATATACAATTACTCCCTTAATCAATAGTCAAGACAAAATCCTCCATAAATAATCTATATTAATGGTTACTTTTTAGTGGTCATTTGTCTCCTTTAGCAATATGATGCTTTCCTGTGAAGAGTATCCAAGGTCAAAATATACGTCATTGGGCACCAGCGGGCAAGTGCTGATGGCATCAGTACTTTCAAAGTGAACCTAACATAGAAAATACTTGGAGCCATCAGTACTTGGCCCTTCAAGGTCATGTGCCTACAGGGAAGTACTTATTTCAACAAAACACATTTGATTTTGCTTCATTGTCCTTGCCTTTATTATGTGAATATATATTTGGAAATTTGTAATTAAATATGCTACATATTCATTATTTACCGGAGGATGGATGGTACCCATTATTTTTTTACTTTGACTCATTTTCTGATATATCTTCTTGTTTTGTAAAGCATATGTTATTCTAGTTTGCCTGTGACTACTGTGGGATGCCATTCAAAATATGTGAGCAATCTTATAATATTGAGAAACAGTAGAAATGATTTTGGAAAATCAGCATCAAAATTTTCTTCCTAAATTTCCTATGTACATTAAGTGTTCTGCGTTTTACACTCTAGCTCAATATCTGCCTTGCTATGGGTTAAAAACTAAATCTTTGTAAATTTATCACACCTCCAATGATTTACATTATTTCTAAGTAGGAATAGCAAGGCTGTCTGGAGGAGGAAGAGTGTTGTATATAGGACTTCACAAATTAACCTGTTTTGATCATAGTAACAAATCAGACCCACCAAAAAAGAGAACAGAAGAGCCAAGCAGACTTCAAGAGAATGCCCATTGGCTTCTGGATTGAATGACAGCTGTAGTTTGAGTGGGGCCTCGGGTGCCTATGGCTAAGGCTATCAGTAACCAGATCTCTACCAGAATATGTCTGATGTATGCCACAGTCATGCACACCTATCCTGCAGTATGGTGCTATAGGGAACACTGACTCCCTAAGTCTGTGTGTTGGGGCAGAGGGAATAGTGGTCCCTTTAATTCCAGCCCCATAAACTAGAAAATACTGCACTGAAACAAGTGCTGTGAGACATTTCTCAAATAAGCGTATAGTCAACCTAGGAACGCAGTAGGAGGGGTGGGATTTTTATTTGATCTTTTGGTATCTGGGAGACATTTTATATATAAAGAGTACTTTTTTATTATTATTCGAATGTATAGATTCAGTGTTTTCAATGGATAGCATGTCTATACTGTGTTTGTACTCTTGTCTTCAGAAATTCAGTCCTCATCTAGGCAAAACCAGCACAAGGTTTCAAGGCTGTTCTCAGTTTTAAATGCATCCCAATATGCCGTGGGAAATGAAGCTTCTAAATGAGTTTTATCTCTTCCTAGTTGATAATTTTTTTCCCTTTTAAAAAAATAGTGAGGGTAAAAGAAGAAATTCACTCCTTAAGAGCCACACCATTCTCTTATAATCTGTTTCCTACTGTAACAACAAATACACGCACACACCCACAAATAAATGTACATTAAATTTGTGAATTGAATGCCTTAGTAGTTTCACTTTTGTTTAATTTAACAAACATCAAAGTGATTGCCTCATGGAATGCCAATGAAATCAAAGCATTTAGAGACAAACCAACTTGGCAACATTTTGATCATCCGGGCATTTTTCAGTTCCTTCTCTTTCTTAGGCAAGCAGAAATAACCTTGGGTTAGAAAATTCACAAGATCCTAGAGTAACGTCTCTGCTAGATTGTCTCTTAGAAATGAAAATCAAAAATGAGCGTAAATGATTGTTGTCCTTTTAGTGTATAATGTTCTCAAATATATTTTTTATAAATTTAAGCATAACTTCTCCCAGAGGTGCCTAAACAGGTGCCTTTGCTTCTGGTACCCACTAAACTCCAATAAGGACAGAGTGTGTGTGATGGGGGTACAGGGGACGCTGAATGCTAATGTTGCATACTCCAGTGAAGATAATAGCAGGGGTAACCAGATGTAATCTTGATAAAATAGAGATCAGGTTTCTAGTACTTTCATATTTTTTTGTCATGAATACCTGTATTGATTGCACGTGTACTGTTGACTATGAAAGAATTAATTGTGTGATAGCAAACAATCTCTTATTGTTGGAAATGAATTAGAAAATATTTTCCATTGGAAGTTGTCTTTGTGAAAACTTATACCTTAACTATACATAAGACTAGCTCCATGACCTCATCTGTCAAATAAGGTGGATGACCATTTATCTTTGCTTTCCCTTCCAAATTGATGCCTTTTTATCCAGTCCCTCTAACCCAGACTTTATCTGGTCACCTGTCATTCTTTAACTTGAACCCAACTCTTTAAAAAACTCTGTAAGTCTATCTCACTAAGACTCAAAAATAGAATCTGTATATCTATCAATAGATGATATTTCCATTTATAATATCACATTTAATTTCCATGGAGGAAAAAAAACAGGATTGTTTCTGTGGTGGTTGTTAATGTAAATTTACCTCAGCCAGGTAATAAAAAAAGGGATAGACAAGGAAATACCCAATTCTAAAGCTTGAAAATCAAATGTGAAAATTTGCCCCAGAATTTTTTTAAGAAATTGTGATGAATTATCAAAGACAGAACAAGGGGCTCTCCAGAGAAGGCATGAGACCTTGAAGATGTCCGTCTCTTACAGGGCAGTGGACACACCCTCATTTGATATTCATAAATACAAGATATTTATTGATATTCTCAATTATTTGCATATCAAACAATATAAACTCTCCTACCAGTAGTGAATAAATTATCTGGAAATACTTTCACATGATGGTTTAAAATAATCTAATCTTTGGGAGCAGGATAGGCAAAGACAATGCAGAGTTTACTTGCATATTTAATTTTGATTGTAATTGCTGTTTTTGAAAAATTAATATTTATATGCCCTATCAATAGCATCCTGACTAGCACTAATTATTCCATATATAATTTGTCTTGGTCAAGATTCCAAAGTCTGAATTCTTTAGTCATCAATAAAACAATATGAAATTTTAAAATACTTGACTCAAAGACAGTAAATTTAATTTTTTTTAAGAAGTCAACATAGTAGCTTACCAAATTGATTTAGAACAAAATGCAGTTTTTACTTGTTTTTGATGTATTTACAGGTCTGATGTACAACCTTGTTAGACCTTCATACAACCTTGTTAGGCACCACACTGATGCTTCCTTTTTGAAATAAATTTAAATTTAAGGGCACTACAAATCACACACACACAGCACATAGCACACATGGTGTGTTGAAACGCAATGACATAGATGACCTTGGATTCAGATATTTTTCATAGAAAGTCTATGCATGCAACAATAAACTAGAGTGGTTACTGTTTAAGGTTTATTCTTCACAGCCTACTTTCGATTCTTGTGTTTATCAAAGGTTTGGAGAATAGATAGTGCATTTATTGAAATTGATACAAATAGAACATGACAACTTACCTTAAACATTACTACACACTTGCCAGTAGCCACTGTGTATATTTTTAAAGATAGCTAGAGAGAAATGCTGTGGCTATCTCTTACTTTTTTAAGCATGCAATTGTACACATTAGATCAAAATGAGTTCCCTAGTTCTGAATCATTAACACACTTTATTAATCCATTTGTCCATGTTTTAAATAAAGAATGTAAATCACGCACAGAATACATGATAAATGGTAACCATAATATTCACAATTGTCATTTTAAAACAATTTCTCAGAAACAATATCTCATACATCTGATAACAAATTTGTTTAAGAGTGTATACGTAGCTCTATTTTCTTCCGAGACCCATTTCAAACTGGCATCTACTGCACTGAGAGGATATGAAGGCTAGGGAAAATATACTGGACATATAGCCCTCAACAACGTTTGTAGAGTTTACTTCTACTATGGCTGCATTTTTGTTTGTGGGGAGATATATCATATCGCTTATTAAAAATTAAGATGTGAATGTAGTCATTGATTTGCATCTTGACTTTGTCAAGTAAGCTTTTATGTGTGGAGGGAACCCTTGGCCACCATTTCCCAATTTTATCTCCTCAGCAGCCTTTGCCAAAGCTGGACGCTCAGCTTAGGTTATATTCTTAATGCATTCACCTCTTATTTCTTCTTTACTAAATAAGGAATTTTCAGCTCAAATAAGAAGCTAATGTGATTTTGTAGAGAGAGATAGCTTTGTTCATTTGAGTTGTGTTAGTAGAGGGATAAATTAGGAACATTTCAAATGTAGAAGATAATAAGGTTCATGACTTTAGCCACTATCTTCTCATATTCAGACATAACTGTAGGGTCCATTAATTTTCCTTATATTGTTAACAGACTATTTAACCTTCTTAGAATTGCTTCTTACAACAATATTTTCCATTTTATAAGAGAAAGACAAAATCATCCATTTGTATAAAAGAACAAAACAAGAAATAAAAACACATTATTATTCTTTAAACAATGAATAAAAAATAAACCAATAACAATTGTGTGTAAGTGCTTCAAGTTAAACTTATTAAAAATTAAATATGGTCTAAGGCTAAAAACGTTGTAAGGAAAAATGAGGCAAAGGTTTTGCACAATAAAGCCTGTTTTTTAAAAATATCTTTTCTCTGTAACTACACTCTTCTTTCTATACTGATATTTTATTTTTTAAAGGATTGTTTTCTGGGCATTAAGTATGCCTATTGAGTTCTAACATTTAAATATACTAAATATCCACTTTTTCATTCCTTCAAGTTTGACACAAAATTTATGAAAATCTGAGTTTAAGTTGGAAAAAAAATACATCTTTTTTAATATTTATATTTCTTTTCTGTAAAAAGAAATCGTTAACTTTTATTCTGTCTTTATTTCTGACAACTTTCACTGAAGGCTCCTATCTTTTAAGCGTTTAATAGGAGGAGGCCCAAATCAGATATAAGGGCAGATGTAGATACATTTTGAAAATTAAAATGTGTAATGCAGACACAAGGAGTTGCAATTTTTCTTGGGTCCAAATGACCTAAATAGCTGAAAACAATGCAACAAAGTTTGAGCAATGGGGCACCCTTTTGGAAAAAAGAAAAAGCTTATCCAGCAGATTTCAGCTTGAAAAAATAAAAAGAAAGGAATAAATACTACTGTGAACCCTTTCTCCAGGGGAAAAAGAAGAGACAGGAACCTGATGCTATCAACATTTCCAAAATCGATAAAGTCAATCAATGATTTTGTTTTCATCTTTTTAAAATGTTATTTAAAAATTGTCACTGAAAGTGTGAAAGAAGTCAGCCATTAATTCACCATGCTAAAATGATAGTAACTTGTATCTTTGTGCTTTTTTCATTTTCTAAAAATGTGCATATTTTTACAAAATTACTTTCTTACTGTGTTGTATTATAAATTATACACACACACACAGACACACACACACAAACACACACACACACACACACACACACATATATATATATGATACTCTCCTAAGGCAATACATTGTCTTTATAAATAATTTAATTTAAAGATTACATAAATGCCAGTTTATTTTTACATTATGACTTATGTAGACATTCTATAATTATTCGACACAAATTCATTCAATTTATTTACTACCATAAATAAACCCACAATTAATATTACAGCGCACATTACTTTTTTGGGAGGAGGGGAAGAAACTGCAGATCTATAAACAAGTTTCATAAGCTCTGTAAAGACCTGAAATTGTAATTCTTGTGTATAGGTTAGTGTATGCATTTTCTTCTTTTTTGTGAAGGGGAAAGATCTATAACTAAAAATTTCATAAAGTTTAGAAAAAGTAGGTGAAACTCAATGGTTAAGAGTTTTTCTTTAAGTAATTTCCTGGTCATACTTTGCAAGAAGCAGTACAGCTGAGTCAAAAAGTATTTTCAAAATTCATTTTAGATATTAATTGTTTTCTGAAAGTGACTCATATATACAGTTTTAACATTCATTGAGCCTTTTATTTTGTATCTGCTTAACAATATGACATATTGTGGTTAAAATGTAATTGATTTGGAATAGTCAGAAATGCATCATTTTAATAAAGATTGATTTTATTTTTTAATTAAAAATATTAAATTTTCTGCTTTATGCATTTAATGAATGCATATAATGGCTTGTATGCATATAATGTATGCATATAATGGCTTGTACATTTGCGTTATATATATACATTAAATGCATAAAGCACATTCATATTTATAATTCACATTATAATGGCTTGTACAGCCATTATATGCATACGTTATATGCATAAAACACATTCATATTTGAAAGTGTTCTTTAAACATTGATCCCATAATAAATTATTAAACTGATTTTAAATGTTTACTATCTTTGACTTATGTCAGTATTTAATAATATATGTACATACATATGCATTAATCTTTTCTGGGCATAAACATATTTTCATGTATAGATCGACAAAGATATTCAGTTCTCCCACAGTATTAATTTTGTTTTTAAGCATCTTCGTTGATGGATTTTGATCATCAATATTATAATATTTTGCTAAGGTAGACAGACAGCTGTACTTTTTAAAAATCCCTAGAGAAACCACTTCATAACTGACTAAATTTATACTACCCAATTCATACTCTAAGTAGAAGAAAGAGGAGAAAGAGGAGGGGAGAAGAAGAGAGGAAGAAGATTTTTTAAATGCCATCAACTTTGGAATATGGAAGAAGTGACATTATTACACAGGAAAGCCATTTGAAAGAACTGAGAATATGCATGGCACTAGACGTATTACATACATCAACTTAGTCATCAAAATAACTCTATGAAATGCATTCACATTATTCCCATTAAACATAAGAAAACTAAAGTACAGAGGCATTAAGAAATATGCCTAAGCTTACACAGATAAAAAAATGTAAGAGAGTGCATTTCAACCCAGAATCCCTGAGCCTTCCTTTATATATTCTCATCTTATTTTTCTTTTTTCTTGTAAATTTCTGATAGTGATTGTTCAAACATTCAAGACAGGTTAGAATCTTCAGAACTAAGTGAGGATGATTCTGACTCTAGTTCAACAATCCCATAGATTGACTAGAATGAGGGCAGACCACAGAAATAATAGATGCATCCAATTATGTAAGTTATTGGAAATTCGGACATACAAAATAGAGCAATGAGAAATTTAGCAACATTGCTATTTCTTGTCCCAAATGTGACAGGTAGCAGTACCAGAAAGAAAGCCAGAAGGACCATATCCATGGTAGTGACTATACCCATTGCTTCCCTCCTGGGAAGAATGAACATAAAATGATAGTCCTCAGGGCACCTGCTTCAGCTCCCTAAGAACCAATACCCCAGTACCGTGGGTGGCTATACTTTCCTGCTCATTCACTTCAAGGTGCCAAGTTACTGAAATACTATTATAAATTTACACTAGTCATCCCTCAAGCCTACGATCAGAAAAGAAAAACAAATTTGTGTCCAATGTGGTCAGTAGAAGAAATGAAGAAGATTCATTTGACCTCTTCCCCAACCACCATTTTTTGACACAAGCCCTGGAGAAACCTCTGCACAGACAAGGCAGAGAGATCATAAAATATCTCAGTGGGAACATGTGAAGCCATTTGTAGGCATTAGCAAGGGCAAACTTAACACTTTTAATATAAAGAAGTCATGACTCCTTTTAAAATGAGATTTGTTCTAGTGTTGCACCTTAGAAATTATCCCGTCTCCCACTAAAATATAAGAAAGTATGTACTCAGAAATGAGACAAAAGGCTAAGGTCAATGGCAGACAATAAAAAAGAAAACATGTAAGGAATAATTTTTTTAAAAGAAGAAACAAAGCAGAAATGAAACTTGACAGAATTAGTAAAAAGAAAAATTGTCAATGCAATACTATGCCCCAATAGAATGGAAGTTAAGAAACAGGAAGTTGTCTAATTTTCTACTCTTCTTCCCTATTGTTATACAACATTTGTCTCAAAATTTAAAAATAATAAAAAATTCAAAATGTTGAAACAACAAAAATAATTCAACTCTACTTAATAACAAATGTCAAAGGGAAAACAAAAGTTTCAGTTAAAGGAAATTTGGAAAATAAAAAGGAAGACAAAAAATGTTTAAAACCAGTCAAAGTTATACTCAGCGGCATTCTCAGAGTCTTAAACAATTGGGCAGAAACTCGGATATGGGAATACAGACCTGAATTATTTGGGGCGCTAAGGCAGTGTGGTTCTGAAAGAATGGAGTAAGGAAAGCAAGAATGAAGAAACCTCAGAATTCAACATTTAGGCAGACTGTGGTACTTCTAGAAGATACCATCAATAGTGCTATCAAAAAGGACAACTCTCCCCTCAGCAGCGGAATACCCCTAGCCTCGCCTACCTTGAATGTGCTCAGAACACTTACATTAGCCTACGGTTGGGCAAAATCGCGCAACACAAATACTATTTTATAATAAAGTGTTGAATGTCTCATGTAATTTATTATCTACTGTATGGAAAGTGAAAAACAAAATGGCCATATGGGTACTAAAAGTATGATTTCTGCTAAGTACATACTGCTTTTATAAAGCCATGAAACCCTAAATTGAACCACTGTATATTGGAGAGTGTATATCACTATGTTACGTATGTATTATATGATTAATAATGTTATATATATATATTATATATAATACATAATTATAACAATATAATATAGAACAAATATATATACACACTTATACACATACATATAGGAATTCACAAATTATACTCTTTCTCTCCAAATGTTGACTTAGACCCAAAGTTGAGAAAAATACAGTGTATCTTTGTGCCTCCACTTCCTAGAAGGAGCTTTAAGTCACCTCAGAGAGACAAGCTGAATGTTGTTAAAACTGTTTCTGCCAGCATTAGCACTCACACACTATAAAAGTGTCAGCTTTGAAAGAGGAGATAGTTCCTTTTGAGAGAATTGTCGAAACTCTATGTTGTTCTTTTTTTTTTTTTTTTTTTTTTTGAGACGGAGTCTCGCATCACCTAGGTTGGAGTGTGTAGTGGTGTGATCTCAGCTTACTGCAACTTTGGCCTCCTGGGTTCCAGCAATTCTCCTGTCTCAGCCTCCTGAGTAGCTGAAACTACAGTCGTGTGCCACCATGCCCGGCTAATTTTTGTATGTTTAGTAGAGACAGGGTTTCACCATGTAGGCCTGGCTGGTCTCGATCTCTCGACCTCCAGTGATCTGCCCACTTCAGCTTCCCAAATTGCTGGGATTACAGGCATGAGCCACCATGCCCAGCCCAGTGTTGTCCTGTTTTGCAGATGGACAAAAATGCTTTTTTCTACCATCACACCAAGTGCTATGGCATTCAGAGGAGCTTCAGTAGGTCCTGTGATAGCTGTTCTCTTGAAGAGGTCCTGAGGAAAATGAAAGACCAAACGTTATGGCTGAACTTGCCTGAAACTGAAACTTGATAGATTAAAGAGACCGAGACATAAGGAGTGGCGACCTCTGTATTTGTCTTGGGTAAGGACGTATAACCCCCTACCTCCATGAGTACCCCGGGGCAAGAAAGACTACCTGGAGGAGCAACACGACTACCAGGATGCTGAAGGAGCTACCTGCTGCAGGGTGTCAGCTATGTTAGATGAGAGGCACTCACAGCTTTCTCCAAATAGAGGTTCCTCAGCACTCCAGGAAAGCGCTCCACAAGAAAAAGTTCAAGTATTTGCTCAAATGCCATATTAAAAGGATAGAATATACACCCACCCATTTTATTCTTTTCCTTCTTTTTTTGGAGACGCAGTTTAGTTCTGTCACCAAGGCTGGAGTGAAGTGGCACAATCTTGGCTCACTGCAACCTCCACGTCCCGGGTTCAAGCAGTTCTCCTGTTTCAGCCTCTGAGTGGCTGGGACTACAGGCGCACACCACCACACCCAGCTAATTTTGGTATTTTAGGTAGAGATGGGGTTTCACCATATTCATCAGGCTGGCCTTGAACTCCTGACCTCAGGTGATTCACCAGCCTCGGCTTCCCAAAGTGCTGGGATTACAGGTGTGAGCCATTGCGCCTGGCCTCCATTTTATTCTTAATTCCTCACCACATGGGTCTAACTGTGGGGGGCAGATACCACAGCCAGCAAGTGTGAAAAAAGAGGAGTGAGGAGGAGAGAAGTCAATCAGTCTCCCCCTTTAGACTTCCAGATCATTTCCCATGAACACCTGAATCACAGCCTCTTTTTGTCTTCCTAAGACCATTTGGTATTTCACTATATTGATGTTTGACAGAATCTTCATTTAGAAAATTGCTATTGTCCAATGTTATTTATATACATATGCACACAATCTAAATAAAATACTTGCAAATGGATTACAGTAATGTAACAGAAATCACTGCGACAGCATAAGATTTATTTTAATTATTTCAAGACATCCTGATATTAGTGCATTTAGTAATATGATTTATCTCCACAGATAGCAAAAATCAGATATGATTCAATTTCTATTTCTGAAAAAAACCATTTAGTTAATTGAGGGGGCACAGGTATCTACTTAACAACACAAATTCAATGTTCATCATTAGTCATAGCAGTTAAACATTGCATTCATTTCCATTAGAATAAAGAACAAGGCCACTTTTCTACTGTTGTTAATATTAACTAAGTTAACATAGATGAGCAAGATCTAGCAATAAGAAAATAAAGAAAAAAAGATATCAATATGGGAAAGTTTGAGTCACTATGCTCCAAATGAAAATTCAGAAGTCAGTAGAATGATACTGTAAGTGATTTCAGTTTTACATCTATAAACAAAAGAGGATAAACGACTAGAAAGTATAGGCCAAATAGGATCCCATTTCCAATATTAACATAAACATACATCTTTTAAAATAAAAGATGTATGAAACTACCAGAAAAAGGACATTAGTAAAGATTTAAATAAATGACAATATAATTCTCTCTTAATGGAAAATCTTCATATAGTAAACTTGCCAAGAGTCTTCAGTTTCATTCATAAAATAAGACAAACTTGAAGAAAAGATACACTGAGAGTATTTTGCCAAATATATAGGTAAAAATACTCAAAGTCGTTTTGAAAAATTAAACTATATGGAGAGAATGTGAGACAGTTTAGTATATAATCAAATATATTTTTATGATACAGCAATTACACTTACTGCTGTGTTGCAAGTATAAAGAGAAGTGAAACTTAACAGCCCAGAAACACACTGATGAATTAAAAAAAAAAAAAAAGAAATTAAGGACATTCTAAATCAAATTAAGTTCACGTTATCCAAAAATGTTATCTTAAAAAGGAAATATAGGTCCCTACCTCATACCATATATGATCATAAACTATCAATGGACTAAAGAGTGCAGTGAAATTATACAAGCACAAATAAAAATACAAAGGATCTAAATGAAATATGGGATGCTGGAGGAGCCACCAGCTGCAGGAGTGTCAGCTGTGTTAGAAGAGACACACTAACAGATCCTCCAGGTAGAGGTTCCTCAACTACTCCAGAAAAGTGCAAGAAATTAAGGAAGAAATTTCTAGGAATGAAACTAATAAGAAAACCAAAAATGAATTAGATTTACAGGAATGCAATTTAAAATTAATATCTGTAAAAATAGAATATGATGAAATTAGAATAATATTTACAACATAACAAAAGTGTATTATCCTAAAGAGCTCTCAAAAATAAGAAAACAATAAACACTAAAATTTCAATTAATTTATTATTTTAACAAATAATTGCATACCTAGTATTGCTGAGTACTATTCTAGAAGCTGAGGATATAGCAATGAACAGAATGATAAGATTTGATGCCTCAATGAAGACTACATATTAATGGAAATATGGGTGCATGGCAGGAACAGAAAAATTTTCTCATACACACACGGAGGACAGAGGGTCATGGGGCCAATCATCAAGTATCAGAGACCACGTGACATGAGAGAACAAATGATAGTGTGTATATATGGATTTTATCTTTTATTTGAAATATTTTATAACAAAAGTTACATACAAAAAGTTACATAATGATTTATGTATAAAGATATTTACTACAGCTTATTTATAATAGAAAAAAATAATCAAATGTTTAAATAAATCATATTTTAAATAATGATAAAAACATATTAACTTCTATAAAGTTGAAATATTCTTAGGTATTGTCCCCAGTATTACAACAAATTAAGGATGTAGAATAAAACTGAATTACAATTTTATAATGTAAGTATTACATATCATATTTCTTCTCATCGGTTCTTTAGATGTAGCTACATAAATGGGCAAAGCAAACTCAATAAAAGAAAATGACAGGTACTTAAACATGTAGCTACAGATAAATGCCTAATTAAATTATAAACAACAGTAGGATGTAATAGTATTAAATTATTAAATCTCATGCATTAGAAAATGATCTGAAAATAAGCTATTGGAAGAAAATATTAAAATATAAGCAATGATTATTTCTATATGTTAAGATATTGAGAATTTTATACTGTTTTCAATATGTTGTATTTTTATAATAGTCATATTTTACTTTTATATTCAGAATATATGTTATATATAATTTTTAACAGTCCAATTTAGGGAACCCATTTCAATATTCCTTGACAAATAATCACTTTGTTTCCTATCTTTACAAACCTAATTAGTACATTGGTTTATGGTGTTTTTTATTTTCTAAGGGATGTGCCTTTTAGTCTTTGGCATGCCTCTTTGGTTTGATTGACGGAGGCCTCTTTTCTGCTCCTCTGCCTTGAGACTGTTTATTGTGGAGAAGGTGGCAAGAGGCACGACAATGTTACTGCATTCTCCCCACAAGGCCTTCTATTTTCCAGAGATTAAATATATTGTCTCAACAGCACTAAGTTCCTATAACAATTTCCTTCTCATTTTGCTTACACCAAGGGGCAAATGGCAACTTTCTTCTCAGTCATTTTCCAACTCTGAAAGCTGATGCATCTTTTGTCTATTACTTAAGACCTTGCAGATAGTTCCCAGACTCAAAGCATTCATGAAAACATTTGACCTCTGGTAAGCTGAAGCCAAGATTGGACTTGAGGGGTTTCAAAAAAGCCTTAAAATCATATGGGGTACTGATCTGGTTCATAGGATTCTATTTGCCCTTAACAAAATGACATTAATTGTTACTACTCCCTGAAGCCAAACTGAAATGTATAGTTACCCTCTTTGACAATGTTAAGTCTGGGGATGGAGAGGACAGAGAGTCAGGGGGCCAGATGTCAAGTAACAGAGCCCATGTAACAAGAGAGAAATAATACTGTGCTACTGACCAACAGTGGAACCATGGTGTTTCCAGTGTGGTGAGGAAGGGCTCTGGTCCCCATGTGAGCTTACTGACCTCTCTCTTAAAACCCATGATGGCCAACTGTTTCTTGTGCAGAGTGACTGGGTAGACAGAATGGGTGAAATAATTCTTCACACATAGTCCTCATATGTAACATGTCCATGTGTTTTCTCCCACCCTCCTTTCCATAAGTATTAATATTTATTGAGTGCTTGCTGTGTATGGGATCAAGGTCTAGGAGCTGCAGGTACGGTAGCAAACAAAATAGACAAGGTCCTTCCATTCATGGAGCTAGAATGCTGTAGAATTCTGTGGGAAAGGTGGACAATGGATAAGATAACAAATAATTTCAGCTTGTGATTTAAAAAAAAAAAAAAACAACCCTAGACTAAGAGCAAGTATCTGGGTAGGAATAGAAGTTGGAGAAGACATTTTAGACCTCTAAGGAGATTTCGTACATGTCAAA
The DNA here is from genome assembly GCF_009761245.1 of Sapajus apella. Lineage (NCBI taxonomy): Eukaryota > Metazoa > Chordata > Mammalia > Primates > Cebidae > Sapajus > Sapajus apella. The sequence goes on from NW_022437047.1 coordinate 5,425,036, forward strand.
ATAGGACTGAATGATTGAAGGAGTCACCCAGTCAGAGACTTGGGCAAGAACAACACAGGCAGAAGGAACACCAGGTGTGAGTCACTGAGGGAGGAGGAAGGTTGCCAGGTTGGAGTGGGAGCAAGAGGCTGGCGTACCCTGTGATAGAGTTCATTAGGATGAGTTGAGGGAGATGGTAATGTACGGCTGGCTGGCACAAGCCAGGTCATACAGGGTCTTACACATAGCACGCAACTTTGATTGTAAGTGCAATGAGATGTCACTGGAGAGTTTTAAAGGAAGAGGGGGTCTATTCAGATTTTCTTCTAAAGGGTGACTCTAACTTCCATGCAGAAAACGGCTTCAGGTAAGTAAGAGTGAAGGAAGAGAAACTGATGGAGTAACAGAGGTGAGAAATGATGCTTCATTGGACTGGGCTGGACACAAGCAATTTCACACAGTTAAAGAAAAATTCGCTTCTTTAGCATTTTGCATTTGCAATGGAATTTCTCATGCTTTATCTCAAATTATTTTTAAGGTCCCTTCCAAATCTAGAAATCTGGTGGTTAATCCCTTAGGACCTTAGGGGAACTCAACAATAACTTTTTCCTTCTCCACAATCATTGTAATATATTCGATAGCATCCTTGCACCGTCCATATCTATCACAGTATATATTCAGTTAAAAATGCTGTTTTCCAATTTTGAATTTCAGAGAATTTCTCAAAGTCTATTGCATATTTTTGCTGTTTCAGATGCTACACATCAATTTTTAGATTAAAATTTGATCCTTATAGTTCAATTTGTGCTTTCAGTTCTATAGTCTGTGGAGCTAGACTACACAGGTGACTTCTCAGTCAGGAAGTGATGATGATACATGTACAATAGCTGATACGTTGTGATATGGCTTAAAAAGGTAACATTGAGGAGCAGAATTTAAGAATTCCTCCCTTATTGTTTCAAACAATTCATGCTTTGCAAAAATTATATGATGATCTTTGAAATTGTGACCAACTTTTATTCATTCAACAACTTGGTAATATATTGGTTAATAAAATAGAAATGGTCCCAACCTGCACTGCTTACAGTGTTTCTAAGACTACAACATGAACGAAAAAAGAACAAGTGTGGGTGTGTTTGTGAGTGTCTGTGTGTGGGTGATCATAAGCATCATGAATAACACGCTTATGCCACAGTGACATAGAGTGATACGGCATCTTCTTTCTAAGAGACTTAAGAAGGATCTCTCTCAGGAAGACATAATCAAGGTCACTCATGCTTCAACCATGTGAAGAGGATGGGAGACAGCGTTCTAGGTAGCAGAAACTTCATACTTAGAATTTTGTAGTTAGGAAAGGACCTTAGCAGTTCAGAGATGGGGAAGAAGGCCAGTGAGGGCTTAGACAAATACACGAGAGACCCAGAAGAATAGGAAGAAGTTAGATCACAGTCCAGCTCTATCTTGGTGGTAAGAGTTTAGGATTTTAGTTCAAGGGCCTGGGAAAGACACCAGAGGGCATAAGGGGAGAAACACAGTGGTCACCTTTATTTACTTATTTATTCATTCAGACTATTTCTCTGGCTGCCATATGAAGAATAGGGTGGAGAAAGACAAGAGTTGCAAAGGTGTAGCTCAATAAAGAGATTATTTCATGGTTAGAGGACAGAGAATGGCTGCTTGATTTATATTAGAAAAGAACCACATGGGAGAAGTTGACAAATTAAAGATACATGTTAGAGACAGACTTTATAAGAGATGAGTTTAGATTGATATGAGGTAAGGGAAAGAAAAGAAAAATGGATAACTCCTAGGGTACTGACTTTAGTAATGGTAGATAAAGATGTCACTTCACAGAAAAAGATGACGGCAAGTAAAGGTTTGTTGAGAAAAATCAACTTGATTGTAAAAGACTCTAGACCAATAATTTCCAAGTGTCAGGAAATGCTTAAAGACCATTAAGACAAAGTCAACATCCTGTTGGTGTTAGCTAAAAATGATAAAAGAGGTTTTCATCCAGGAAGTTAAAATAAAATTTTAAAGTCCAACATTAGAACCTTAAATGTGTAAAGCAGCACTGGTTAAGAAAATGGACGGAGACGACTGTGACTGAAGCAGGGAGAAGAGGCAACAGAGGCTAAAGTGTAGAATGAAATTAGAGCAGGATGGCAGAAAAAGGCCTTAATGTGAAGAAGGATGAGGAGGAGGAGAGCAATGAAGATGAGGATGAGTGCTAAGAGGAAAATAGCTAATGTTTTCATCCATTCGGCATGGGCTAGGTTGTATAATAGAAACAAAGTTTCCAAAATTTTGGTGACTTAAAACAACACTGGTATAGTTCTCACTCAAGCTTAATGTGTGTTTTTGATCAATTGAGTGTTCCATTTTATACTGGCCTGCCTCTGAGATCCTTGATGAGTGGGCAGTCATCATTGGGGATACTGCCAATCATTGTGGAAGGAGAAAAGAAGACATGGCAAATTACACTCTAGTTCTTAAAGTTTTAACACATATGACTTCCACTCTTACTGGCCCAAGTCAGCCACATGGCCACACCTAATAACAAGAGGCTGGTGAAGGGCAATCCAATTACATTCTTGGGAGAGCTGAAATGTGTGGCGGACCCCCTGATGATAGTTATCTGCCACACTTCAGTTGGATTAGCTCATTTAACCTCATAATGCTATGAGGTAGGTACTATTCCTTTTCACTTTATGAGAAAGTCAAACTTAGAATAGGTAAGCAACATCTGGTTTAGAGAGGTTAGGATACAGACATGTTAATGATGAGCCACAATCTGAACTCAGAGAATCAATGCTGAGCTCTTAGTTGTACTACCTGCACTGCCCATGTCGGGGATCTCAGCTGTGTTCTAAAGCAATAAGAAATTATTTAAATGTTTAAAGAGAAGAGTGGGATTTCCATTTTAAGAAATAGTGGGTATGAATTTCAATACAAAACTCAAATATTCACAAATGTTTCCCTTATAAATATTTCTGCCTTATTATACATTGATCTTAATTTTTAGTAGGAGCCACTATTCCAATGGTGTGTGAAAATTGAATTTTAGTCCACTTTGAGCTACTATTTTTATTGATGAAAGCTTGAGGATACAGACAATGACTATCATATTTGCTCAAAGTGATTACTCTCTATTACTGTTTGTATCTATTGAGATATTCTTAATTTTGTTTATTCTTCTCTGAGAGTATAGACAAGCTCCCAACATTGGTTTTTTTGACTCTGAGATTATCTCAGCTAACTTCAGAGCCCATCCATTGGCTCAGTGGAACAGACACTGAGGCAGGACAACGCTATCAGAAACCACTATCTCAGGGAGCTCTCCCTTTGCATTTGTGTACTAGTCATGAATTGCATGTAACTGTCAGAAATGAGGGGCCAGGCACGGTGGCTGGCACCTGTAATCCCAGCACATTGGGAGGCCGAGGCGGGTGGATCACAGGTGAGGTGTTTGAGGCCAGCTCGGCCAACATAGTGAAAACCCATCTCTACTAAAAATACAAAAATTAGTATTTATACCTGTAATACCAGCTACCTGGGAGGCTGAGGCAGGAGAATAGCTTGAACCTGGGAGGCAGAGGTTGGAGTGAGCCCAGATCATGTCACTGCACTCCAGCCTGGGCAGCACTGGGAGACTCCATCTCAAAAAAAAAAAAAAAAGAAATGGGAACAATGCATCCATATCACCACCAAACATTGTCTAGGTCAGGGCTGTTATGAAGGTTTCATAGCTATGTCAAAAGTTAGATGCCTTAGAGATCTCATCTCCATGTTTAGGGTAAGAACCCTATCTTCGTGCTTCTTAATCTGTGAAATTAAAAAGAAACGGCCCTTATTAGCCAAAGCTGTTTTATTTAGGTATTATGCTGTGGAAGTCAAAAATATCCTAACTAATTTAGTTCGTATGCTTTTATAAGAATTATCTAAACAATTTTTCTAACTGAATAAGATTGTAAAGGCTGACGGAAGCCTATGAAAAGAGAGAAGATTGAAGATAAAGAAAATGAAGATGAAGGCTGATACAGTAAAGTTCTAGAAAAAGTGAGAAAAGATGGGCTCACTGGGAAGAGTGAAATAGTAGCCTGCAGTGGGACAGTGGACACATCATTCCACATGGCTGATGAAAAGAAGAGAGAGTAGGTGGGACTGCAGATATTAGATTGTGATGTGGTGCTACAATTATGCTTGCAGTGAATCTAAATGCATTGGTTTGCTGAAAATAAGATAAGTCGGCCAGGCACAGTGGCTCATGCCTGTAATCCCAGCACTTTGGAAGGCTGACATCAGGAGTTTGAGACCAATCTGGCCAACATAATGAAACCCCCATCTCTGGTAAAAACACAAATGTTATTCAGGTGTAGTGGCAGGTGCCTTAATCCCAGCTACTTGGGAGGCTGAGGCAGGAGAATCACTTGAACCCGGGAGGCAGTGGTTGCAGTGAGCTGAGATCACACCACTGCACTCCAGCCTGGGCAACAAGAGTGAGACTTCATCTCAAAATAAGTAAATAAATAAGATAACTAGCTTGATAGAGGTCTGAAGGAATGTGTTAAGTGCATCACACAGAAATTGATAGACATGATAGGGGGAGCTAATCAAATAAATGGATTTAAAGTCATTCCCGGGACCAAGCTGAGTTTAGAAACCTTGAACGTGGAGTGGTTATCAATCTCAATCTCTGGTGGGAGGGCAGTCGAAAGGCAGAAGATAGGTTGGACAATGTATCCTGGGTTTGGGTTTCCTCTGATAATTAAGACCCAAGGGCTGGACTGCAGAAGAGTTGATGTTAAGAATATGTGTTATGCAGATTATGTGTGCATCCACGAGTGGCTAGAGAAGGAAGAAACACTAGGAGCCACTTGATAAGCTAGAGGGGAAATGAATAGAGCAATAACAATGTGAAAAGTACACAGATAACATCGATTGAGTGTCTCCTGTATGCCAGGTGCTGTGTTGCATAATCAACAGCCTCAGAGGCTGATATTACTCCCTTTGTTCAGCTGAATTATTTTAGCCTTAGAAAGATAAGTAATTCTCCCTGCAAAATCATTTCATTTATAAGTAATATAAAATTCCAAGTCTGTCTGACTCTGGTGTCCAAGTTTCTGACCTCTGAGTGCCTGGAGTTTACTAAGAAATCAAAAGCGATAGAAATGAGTATAAAGCACATGGAAGGGTGTGAGGTTGCGGTCTGAGGCGGGAATGTTTAAGGTCAAGTTTCATCATTTAAGTCATTACTGTTAATGCCTAGATTAAGGATGTGTGTGACGAAAGTTGAAGAGGGATGCAGATCATTCGATAATGGGTTCCTAGAAATTGGAGCACCTGTCTTCTTATAAGGGTTATATAAAGAACACTGATGTTTGCTAGAATTATAGCAAGCATTAAAATGCAATGATGGAGAAAGAGCATGAGAGAAAGAAAGGCAGGAGCTGTGTAGTTATGGGAACTAAAAATTGGAGGTTGAGGAAATGAGAATTTATTCTAATCATGCAGGAATGTCTCACAAACCCAAGGGCATTAATACAACTGCCTCAAGAAAGATGGACGAGGAGCAGGAGGGGTGTTGAAAAATCAATAGTGCTATCAAACCATCTTCTTCTACTTGAGCAACTTTCTCTGCTCTGTGGTGTCCACAGCAGTTGAAAACTGCTTCAGTTCCTGAAACTTTACATCTGCCTCATTTCATATACTCATCTATCTTGAGACAAAGTTTTTCCAGTTCCTGGAAAAGGGAGCACTGAAGAGGCAGATGCTCATTATAAGATTGTACTGTATAAAGTGAATGCTGAGCTGAAGGAGGCAGTGATGATGAGAGGCAGTTTCCTGAGAAGGTGGAACATCCATCTTCCATGGGTCTATGCCTGCTGTTTTGGAGATGCACACTTACCATTTTTCAGCTTTTATTTCAGTAAGAATTTGCTTTCCACCTTCAACCTACCTCTTCTCATATTTTGTGCTAAAGTTCTTGCAAAATAACTTAAAGGCAAGAAATTAGAAAATAAACTGGTGTCTGCTAGGAAGCCAAAATGAACACACTCAAGAGCCCCAAACAAGTTAGAATTTACATTGAAACTTTCTAGAGACTGTATTTGTTTCTATAATTCCTTTGGTAGTTCTCAATTCCAGCAACATCTTAACTACATACAAAATGAAAGTCAATATTTTCCTTTCAGTATTTACCCTAAGATAGATTCCCAAGCAAGAAAACTGTTTATACACCAAGTTTGAATGAGTGGTAAATTTAAATAGAATTGGTGTCTTTTAAATAAAGAACTACCTTAAGTGGTTTCATTAATTATTGCCATCAGGACTGTTAAAAACATGATTTCACTAATGGATATGTAGACGGCATTTTTTTCCTTCCTAAGAATCTTTTCATTAGTTAGTTCTGAGAAAAGGCAGACATGGTTCCAGATGTGCTCTGTGTACAACAGCCAGGAAGAAAAAGCCACTGAAGTTTTATTAAATATTTACTTTATAAAAGTATTAAAACTAGGAGTTAAAGTATTCACTATTTACTGTGTGCCACTTTTAGGAGTGCTGCTAAAAACTCATAATCAAACTATAATTTTATTTCAATATATATCATATAAATATAACTATAAAATATAAAGTTCTCCTACAAAGGGATCATCATACATTTTATCCTTGAGTTCAGGGCTCTTCTCGTTTAGAATTTTTAGAATCCTGGCCCTTAAAGGGGTTGAATCTGGTTTTCAGGGTTGACTGCGCAGGTGTTCCGTGCCTTGCTAGAAAGAGAAGGGCCATTCTGGGAAAGGGCTCTCTGAAACCAGAGAGGAGGGCAGGATTTTGTGGGTGGCACAAGAAGCAATGGTATCCCTCTGCCACAGAGTGCCAAGGAAGAGGAATTTTCCCAGCTGGGTGTCAGCTGCTTGGATGTCTATGAAGATAACTCAGTTTCTCAGCTTGAGTTGAATGCTTTGTCTAAGTCCAATAGAGAGGAACTTGATAAGGGCCAGAGCTCTGAAAACTTTTAGAGAATGATCTGGGCCAACATTTTACAAAGCATCATTTAGCAAGAAGCAATGGTAACTTCAGAGGATCAGAGGCTAGGCCTTTCTCACAATTTCGTGGCTTTGATACATGGCAGATTTCATATATAATCCTACCAGGAGAAAGAAAGCACTGAAGAACTTCTGTGGATAGACTTTTCTTTGACCTAGGTAAGAGACAATATGCAGCTGAACTTAGTATTTTTTAATAAAGTATTTTAAAAACATAAGAAATATTTCTAAATTTATAATTACGTTATAATCATATAATGAGTAAATTATGCACACTTGTATTAGTCAGGGTTCTCTAGAGGGACAGAACTAACAGGAGAGAAATATATAAAGGGGAGTTAGTTAAGGAGTATTGACTCACACGATCACAAGGTGAAGTCCCACAATAGGCCCTCTGCTGAGGACCAAGGAAGCCAGTACGAGTCCCGAAACCTCAAAAGTAGGGAAGCCTAAAGTTCAGCCTTCAGTCTGTGGCCAAAGGCAGAAGAGCCCCCGGCAAACCATTGGTGTAAGTCCAAGAATCCAAAAGCTGAAAAACTTGGAGTCTGATATTTGAGGACGGGAAGCATTCAGCACGGAAGAAACATGAAGGTTGGAAGGCTCAGCCAGTCTAGTCATGTTCTTCTACCTGCTTTTATTTTTGCCACGGTGGCAGCTGATTAAATAGTGACCACCCAGATTAAGGGTGGGTCTGCCTCTCCCAGCCCACTGACTCAAATGTTAATGTCCTTTGGCAGTGCCCTCACAGACACACTCAGCAACAATACCTTGCATCCTTCAATCTAATCAAGTTGACACTTAATATTAAGCATCATGACACTGTCCGGGGCAATCAAGTTTCCTGGTTTTCTCATGACTGTCTCAGTTTTAGAACTAGTCTCATGTCCCAAGAAGCTGCTCAGTCCCAGGCAAATTGGGACTGTTGGTCATCTGAGGTTCAATGAAGCTTCCAAACAAAGAAATAAAAATCAAAAAGTTAGGATGTTGTAATGTAAAAAGGCATCTGATAATAACACATGGTGAATATAGAGTTACACATAAGTAATTCTAACTCTAGAAAACAAAAATTTTAAATTAAAAAATGCCCTAAAAAATTAAGATGTGGTACAATTAAAAAAATTTTACTCAGGGAAAAGGCAAAATACACTACTTCATTCTTAAAATTGAACTATTTGGAAATGTCATATAATAACTATATACTTAAAAGATTAAGGCCATGATTAGGATAATACAAATGGATTTTATAAAGCATTTATGTATGTGATATACACACATATGCCTATGTACATAAATTATATGCCAATCTGCTTTGCTATTTCTGGTTTCTCATGAATACCTTTGTATTTCAAGAAATACACATTTACATCATCTTGCAAAGGATGTACAATTTGCAAAGGCTGCAGAGCATTATATTTTAAAGAATTGTTATAGTCTGACAGTTAAGAGCAGACTCTGGAACCAATTAGTCCTTTTGATTTTGGGCAGACTAGTGAATGTCACTATGCCACGGATGGGAGAATTAAATTCTTAAATACGTATTTATAAAAGTATATGGTGCAAGAATGTTATTATTATTACTATTAAGGCACTATAATACATTTAATGTATACAATTTATCAATTCTTGCATTTACAGGTTCAACTTTTTCCTGTAAAATAACCTCAAGTCAATTTTGAGTAAAGAACTATGCTTATTTCATGGTATTTTCTTCATAAACATGTATATTTTAGCAATCAATCAAAACCATTAAAATCCAAGCTCTTCCAGACATTCCTAGGTTCCCAAATGTTACACAGAGTAAAACCTGTGCCCTTTCAAAATCCAAGTACTCACATGTATCTGAAGTAATATACGCATATATATATATATATATATATATATATAAATTATCCTAATATTCATGAAGATCCCCAAATCAATCAAATAAGAATAGTATCTGTCACGTGAAATTTGCATATAATCCCAATTCTCATAATGTATAACCTGAGTAGTTCTTAAAAATAAAATTACAAGGAATAACTCAGAAGAATATAGATTTTTTTTTTTTATTTTCTTAGCCTATGGTGGGGAAAACTAGTTTTTATTGGGTTAATACCAGCAATTTTACTTCATCTAATTGCATCTGTCTTGTCTGGGCCCCCATTTTAAAGGTTAATGTTGTGAACCCCACAGGCTGCAAAAGTGATTTTTCCAAGGTCAAGTAACTACAGCTTGAATAGCCGCACATTCTCAAGCCTTTGGGGAGCATCTCTCATTGTATTTTACATATCCGGAAGTAAGGAACTCTTTCCAAATCCTCTGAGGTTTCAGTGGGAAAGCAGTGAATGATTTGTTAGAAGCAAGACCACTTCTAGTCAATGTCTCCAGGACTATTTTCTTCCTTACTTTTGATTTTGACTCCTGCGTTTCTGGGTGTGGTTTACTCCTGATACTACATTCTCTGGGCACATTTTAATACAAGGGTGTTGAGAATGGTTCACTTCTACTTAAAATATGAGGGTAACAATGAGCAATGGCAACAAAGAGGAGGAGGTAAGTTAGCATTTAATATCAGGTATCACTATTCTAAAAAAATTTAGCTATTTACTGCCGCAAAAATGTTCCCACGTGACTATGGCTCTTCTGAGGATTCCACCTCCCACTACCTATTGAATCTTTCGCCTGCTGTTCCACTTTCTCTGTCTCTCTCTCTCTACGTCCCCTTGCCCACAGTTCTCCTATTTTTCCTCTCTTCCATCTTAGGCTACCCCTTAAACACTCGAAGTTTTTATTTCTTTACTATGTATCCCTCCTCTGGAATTTTACATTTTTTACTTAAAGATAATATGAATTTTTTCAAAGATAATAAAACCTCCTGATTCTTACATGCATTATTATACTTTCCTAAAAGGCCAAACTTTGACAGTCAGTGTTTATTTTAGGTAGATTTTTCCCACAACGTTTTTGAAACAATGTATTGATTCTAGAGGATATTTCTTGGGTCATGTTGAAAACAACAGCAACAACAACAAAAAACCCATTGTTTCCCAGCAGACTATGGCTTCATGGAGATGCAGAATTTCCGAGGAAACAGCTTTTTAAGAACAAGATCTGTGTACTGGCTACACTTCAGTAGGTTTCTGAAACAGTAGGTTGAAGAGCCTGAGGCGCATTCTGCAACTCTGTCATATTTCTGCCCTGGACCTGAAAGTGCCTCTAGCCTCTTTTACAGCAAGAGAGAGTCTCTGCTTATTTGTGAGTCATGCTAAATGCACAACAGAGCAATGGGGGAGGGAACAAGGCAAGGATAACCTCTCCTGCATTTCTGTGTCCTTGCCTGACTCCAACCCATTAGGTCATAGGAATGTTTTAAGATGCCAGATGCAGAGCCACACATGGAGACACACTTTGAGCTTCAAGGGTCTGGGGCACAGTAGGCATATGTGTCTTCATTTCCTTTTACATACAATCATAGTCCTTTTAAAAAAATCTTTCCCCCAGACTCTGTTTACCCCACTGTCTTTTACTCGGGCATCATGATTCCCAGCATTTATTCCATACCTGGCCTCCCTTCATTCAGAACTTCACCTTCACTTAGCTCATATGTAGCTTTGGTGACTTGCTTGGTCCTCGCTCAAACTTGATTTGGAATTGCTTCTTGTTTTTAACTCCACTCTGCCTTTGGCCCTTTGACTGCTCTACCTCATAGAGCACCACGGGCAGAGGGGGCTGTACCATGAAGCCTGAACCTTCAGCTTCACGGCCACTCACAGGCACAGTCCCCTGTGAGGGCTGCCAGTTTTGAAAAGAAGTGTAGAAAATTTGGGGGAGAAGTCAGATTGCATCTTTATGTAAGTATTTCTGACAAGTTGTCTAAAAGAATCTAAAAAAAAAAAAAAGAAAAAGAAACCTGGGTATCCAAGACTTGCATAAGTGTTTGCGATGCTTTCTCATACTAAATAAATAATCTGGTCGGACATGGTGGGTGGTTCATGCCTGAAATTCCAGCACTTTGGGAGATCAAGGCAGGCAGGGGATCATTTGAGCCCAGGAGTTGGAGACCACCCTGGGCAACTTGGCAAAACCCCGTCTCTATTTAAAAACTAATTAATTAATTAATATTATATGTAATGCCTAATTGTGAACTTGAGATTTTGTGTTATGTTTCCTAAAGAGGCAGCCTCAAATTGCATGAGCTTGAGGCTCCTTGCAGCCTAGATCAGAACTTGGCCATCAGATACAGACTATATTCATGATGACTCCAAGCCGTATCCAGACTGACTAAGTTGAAGCATTCTCAGTGTTTGAGAAAATAAGGTGACCTTGAAGAGCAAAATCAGAAAATTCAGCAAATGTATTAAAATATTCGCTACCCGGAGAAGTGCTACTTAAGAATTAGAATATATACCAGGTGTAAAGTGCAAAGATTAATTCCTGGGATCTTATTCAGCTCTTCTCTTTAAGAGAAAAGTGGTCACATATGACTTTATCATGATTATATCCCAGTTTCTATATGATTCCTAGCACAATTGGTGCTTGATAAATATTTGTATAAGAAATAAATTAATAGGTGAGTGTAACAGAAGCCACAGCCTTATAATAATCTCTGGTTAAAAGGTTTTTAATTATCTAGAGAAAGAAAACAAGAACTGGAATGTGTCAATATTTTCTGCACTGATCAAAAGTTTTTAATTATCTAAAGAAAGAAAGCAAGAACTGGAATGTATTGACATTTTCAGCTCTGTCTAAGGAAGACTGTGTCCTGGCATCCAAAGACATGAGGTGCCCTTGACAGCCCTCTACGTGCTGAGGAGCTTTCACTGTGGTATAGCAGAACTCCAGGGCACTGTAATTAAGACTGTACGCTGTCTCCCCTCACTTGGATTTTCATCCTTGAAAGCCACCTGCTGGTTTGTAATGCAGTGTCTTGTGCAGAATATCCTTGAAGGAGAGATTATGTTGACCAGAAAAATAAGTTCTAGTCATTTAAGTTCACATAAAGTTTCTATTTTTCATTGTAATGTAATATTTTTCTTATTGTAAGAGGTAATTGAATGGAGATATGAGTAATTACTTGGAAAAATAATAAAATCCTTAAAGGGTGAAACTAGCAAAAGGTATTCTCAGCTACTTCGAGCGCTGCTGTGTACATAAGGTTTTGGACTGTGGAAATCAGTGTCCTGTCTGGCTGTCCTTTTAGGATTCAGTTGCAAACCCTTGTTGCTACACTAAGCTACTGCCTTCTCTGTTTTGCAAAGGCTCTGTTAGAGTATCAGGTGGCTCCAACAAAGACACTACTATATCACTCCTCAACATCACCACATTAGAGAGATCCAACTCTATGCTGTTCTCAGCCAGAGTTCCCAGAACATTATCAGTGGTATTTTACTTCCTAGAAGAAATACTGGCAGCTGAGTGTGGTGGCTCACGCCTGTAATTCCAACACTCTGGGAGGCCGAGGTGGGCAGATCATGAGGTCAAGAGATCGAGACCATCCTGGCCAACATGTGAAATCTCATCTCTACTAAAAAATACAAAAATTATCTGGGCATGGTGACACATGCCTGTAGTCCCAGCTACTTGGAAGGCTGAGGCAGGAGAATCACTTGAACCTGGGAGGCAGAGGTTGCAGTGAGCTGAGATCGCACCACTGCACTACAGCCTGGTGACAGAGCAAGACTCCACCTCAAAAATAAAAGAAAGAAAAAGGAATGCTGGAAATTACAGAATGGAAGATCTTTAGTAGGCAAAAGGATAGGAGGGTTGTGACATTGAGAGAAAACACATCTAAGTCTGGCTGCCGACAACAAATCTTCATGGACTTGCAGTCCTAGACCAGATCGGTCTCCCTTGTTTTTCAAGATACTGTCACTAAATAATTTCAAAAAATTTAAATAAAGATGGAATGTTAAGGAGATATGGGATATTTGCATAGCTTCAAAATCCCTGCCCTATAATATTTATTCATTACTGTGGTGGCTTTAATGTATGTTCACACCTGATTTGACACTGCTCCCTCTGGGAGATGAAGAATAATTTTCTTAACTTGTTTGTAAGTGGGACTCAGTGACTCATTTCTAGTGAATAGATTATGGAGAGGGAAAAATAGTTGACAGTGGAGAAACCTGGCTGACACCACTTTCAACAAGCGATGTTGAGGGATCCACACATTTAAAATCAAGCCCAGGGTCTTCATCTACAATGGTTTCCTATCTCAGAGAGATCAATCCTCTATTGAAACAGGCTTAAATTAGCACTCCATGTTTTGCACTAATCTGATTCATCACCTAGACTCACCACTTTGAACTCTCTCTTTTTTAAATTCACCTGTGTGCAGGTGGGCTCAGGCCGAAAAGGGCGTTAGCCACCTCTTTGAACTCTCAAATGTTTCTTTTCCACAATTATTTCTTCTTTTTTGCTGCTACCACCCTGAGGATGTTAATGATGATTGGATATTTATACCCTATAATCCATGAAGCTCAGAAGGCACACTGAACCTCATGTTGCAAACCACTGTTGTATGAGAAAGCTAACGTTGGCCTTACAGTTCTGTTCTGACAGTGGGCCTTCCATTGCATTGTGGTAAAGGAAAAGTCCCCCATATTCTTAACTGGGCCTATGCGACTGTTCACAGACTCTTTTTACTACTCAAGCTTTGTCATGGGACAAGCCTGCTCTGTTTCTGCATCATAATACATACTCAATTGATATGTGTTGAATGAATGAAAAATTCTTAAAAAATTATTGGAATAGACAATTTAAATTTCCACCATATTCTAGTGAGATGGACAAGTGACACGTTATTAAGTACAGTGTTGTAACAGCTGCCAAAGGAGCATAAAAAAAGCAAAGTATATGGCTTGACTGTGGAGATCAGGCAAGGAATTCAGAGTTGGTAACTTTATGGCTGAGTTTTGAAGGATATTTAGGAGTTCATTCTTCTTCCAAGCGGAGAATGACATTTCAGGCTGGGGTGCGGCATACACAGATGGGCAAAGCTTTAAGACAAAACAGCACTTTTAGATATTTGTGAATCGTTCCCTTATTTGAAATATTCCTTTCCCTTCTCTGAGCTTGTGTGAATGCTTAGCTTGTATGAGCTAATCACACAATTTGTGGGCTGACTCAGTATACTTCCTTGAATCTACTGCTACTTAAACACAATATCTGTGTGCTTCAAACATAATCTTCCTTACATGGCCCTGGATAATCAGAAGCTTAGAAAACACTTCAGTTTGAGATAGATTAAAAAAAAATAGTCAATCAATTTGAGTCATCATTTGTCTGCCAATATACAATTTTAAATTCAGGAGATATTTGTCCTTCCCCAGAAATAAGGCCGTGAAAATCTGTAGCCACAACTGACTATAAACAAAGCAAATTATTTCTGAACTTGAGTCCTAGGAGGAGAGAGGAATAAAAAGTCGTGTACTTAACTGTGATCACACTGATAGGATGCTTTTGCTAAAATATAAAAAGAGAACATGCGGATAGTGTATTACTTAAGAAAACATCTAAATAGCTTTAAAAATATATACTAGGAGGCATTCATGAGACTCAATAAACACCTTGAACTCATGCTACAAGGGTAAAGAAAGTAAAATTCCTTTCATATTTCCACTCTTAAATAGTGCAAGTTGTCAATAATTGCCATAATCTAAATGTCCAACTGACAAGTGTGTTCCATACAAAAGCATGGAAGCCGTAAATGTTTCAGAAATTTTCTCTGGTCCTGGGTTGATAACCACTCATTTCCATGAATAATGCCACATTTCACATTGTCTGAATTCTTGCCATTAGTAATCCTAGTGAACATTCACACAGGGTTCTCTTTTGTGGAAACCCTTCTAGAAGATGCCTTACAAGAATACATCATTATATATGACTCCAGCCTCTTTATGTAGGGAGGAAATAAATCAGTATTGAGTTCATTAAAGAAGAAAACTCTGGGGAATTAATTTGGAGCTGGAAACATGCAGGCCAAAAGAAATCCCAGACTAAGAGGAATAGAATAATGTAAAGAGCAAGACCTTTGTTATCCAGGCTACCTGGCTGTCAATCAAAGTTCTGCCACCTATTCATTGTTAAACCTAGGGGCCCAATTTGTCACTTTCCTCAGTTATAAAATTAATATGACAATTTCTATCTCCTAAGGTTGGTATAAAGAAATCTAAAAAGTATATGGCAAATAATATATTTAAATGTTTGTGGTCATTTCCTGATTTCCCCCCACCCTGCCTTCAATATTTTATTTTTTCCCTTACCTTTCTATTGGAGATAACTAGGTCATTCTAACTCCTAACGAGTCAGAGAAGCACTGACAAAGCAGAGCATGAAAATGATACAAACAAAGCTTTAGCTTTTTGTCTTGAAAGCGTTCTCTCTGAGGGCGTTTCAGGCATGGGAGAATACAGGTGGCATAACAGGAGCGTTCCCTTCACTGAGGTTAAAAAATCTGGACCAGGGAGGCTGAGATTATGAAACTGCACTCTAGCCTCGGGGACAGAGTGAGGCTCTGTCTCAAAAAAAAAAAAAAAAAAAAAAAAAAGAATCATTCTCTTTACTGGGACTGCGTATAAAGTTAGGAGAAGTAATGGTAAATAGACATAAAGGGTTTTATTTTATTTCAGTAAGAAAACACGAGACTTAAATGTCTAAGTCTACAAGATAGCATTGTTAATTGTAAATACAATATTTTACAGCTCTCTAGAACTTACTCATCTTGCTTAACTAAAATTTTATACCCATCGATCAGCAACTCCCCATTTTCTCCTCTGATTCCTGGCAACCACCATTGTTCCCTTTGATTCTATGAGTTTAACTATTTTAGATCCCTCATAGAAGTAGAATCATGCAGTATTAGTCTTCCCAGGATCAGCTTATTTCACCTCACATAATGTCTCCCAGGTTTATTCATGTTGTTGCATATTACAGTTTCCTTCCTTTTATGGATGAATAATACTCCATTGTATGTATATACCACATTTTCTTTATCCATTAAGACACACAGAGTTTCTTAAAGCAATTTTGTGCCCTCTTCCTTAGCTGGCCTTCTAAGGCTTAATTCTAGGAGAAGAGCTATTAGGGTCTGAGTGAGGTGAGTAGGGCCGTGCTTGGGGCATCAGAGGTGGCAGCCCAGAGTTGGGGGTTAGAGCCCAAGCAGGGGAAGAAGAAAATCCGTGGTCTGGCATTGGTGGCAATAACCCAGATTAGCATGTTGGAACCCTAGCAAGTTCTAAAGGATGTATGTGAGAGAAGAACCATAGCTGCTGAACAGGAAACTCATTACATGCAGTAAGGACTGATTAAATAAGCCCAGATTTCAAGATAATGGGAATGGGTTTGTCACTGTTTGAGAGAGGTACAAATATGAAAAGAAATAAAACAAGTATGAGGGTTCTGGTGTTGCAGTGGAATGGAAGTATCGGTGTGAACTTATGGCTTTCAATAGAAATAGAAATGAAAATCAGTTGAGGTGTGTGTGTGCATATGCACACATGTGTATAAACCTGTACTTTCCCTAGCTCTTTCCACTGATAGGGCCGGAGAGTAGCCACATTCCGGTAGGTATTAGCATGTACAGCACTGAGGTCTTGGTGTCTAAATACTATGTTCCACAAAATGAACATGGATTCCTTAGAAAAATGACTGATGATAGGATCCAGAAAATCCAAGATTAGCCTGAAACATTTTACCATTCCAGGAAATGAGGAAAGGCCCCCAAGAATGGTGGGATCCTGTCAAAAGAACAAAGAAGACAACAAATATATTGTGAGTCTCTATTAGACAAATCTGGTGAAAATTGAGTATTAAAATAAATAATGATTGACATAATTTATATTCCACTGTATAAAGTAGAAATCCCCAAGTCTCTGCTGATATAAATGATAAAGTGAGTAATTAGAGAGAAAAGAAAGTTTTCTTCACAGAAGAAGGCCAACTAACCAAAGCAGAAGAAAGGTGGAGTGAGAAAATTGCCTTTTGGGAAGTGCAATAGTGATAATAAGACAAAGAAACATTAATAATTCGAATAAAAAGATAATACTTGTCAAGAAATGAAATATTTACAGAGTCTCAAAGTACCTCTGCAAACATACTGATAAATTACCAGAAAAAAGAAACAAACTAATAGTGAAGAAATTATGCAGACACCATTTAAATCAAAATACCAAATATAACCATTAATGAGACAATCCAAAAGTATACACTACCTGAGAAAATGCAACAAGAAGAACACATATCATTTTTGTGATATTCCTGCCCAAATGAATAATCTGAATTTAACCATGAACAAACATCATATACCCCTGGATTGTGGAATATTGCACCAAATGACTGGGCTGTAAATTTTTAAGGAATAAAGTTTATGAAAGTCATCTGGGTGCGGTGGCTCACGCCTGTAATCCCAGCACTTTGGGAGGTCGAGGTGTGAGGATCACCTGAGGTCAGGAGTTTGAGACCAGCCTGGCCAACATGGTGAAATCCCGTCTCTACTAAAAATACAAAAAAATTAGCCAGGCATGGTGGCAGGTACCCATAATCCCAGCTATTTGGGAGACTGAGGCAAGAGAATCGCTTGTACCCAGGAGGTAGAGGTTGCAGTGAGCTGAGACCATGCCATTGCGCTCCAACCTGGGCAACAAGAGCAACACTTCATCTCAAAAAAAAAAAAAATATGAATCAATAAAGACTGAGGACCTATTTCATATTGAAGAAATATAACAACTAAAATGCCATTGTAATACGTCAGAGATAATGAATCAATGGCAGCAATATATTAATATTACTTTTATATTTTACTTTATTCCCAGGGCATTAGAATCTACATTTTTTGGGCATTACAATAGTTACATTTGTCTGAGTTGAGGCACTTAGGATTCTAGAATGTGGGTTGCTGAAACAGAAGGCAATAGTTAGGAAGTTATAGCTGTGTACTAGCTACCTTGTTCTTCTAGAGTAACTTTTTGCCAGTTGGAATGAGAAAAAACTCTTCTCTCAGTTTGCTCAGAGACAGAACTGATAATTCTGAGCACTGGGCTTTGCCTCCCAGATGCAGTGTACGGCACAGTACACAGGTATATCATTGCTGGTTTCCAACTCCGCCAATGCTTTGACACGGTTTGACAAAGGGATATTATGTTTATGGGCTCATATTTTTTTCCTTATGCAGCCTCAGAATTCAAGTAAGTGAAATGAATCAGTAAAGATATTGACAGATGGTTTGGTGTTTTAATGCACACTATTAAAATTTAGTGTTGAATGAATCAACAAATAAGTTAATGGAAGAATGCATAGATTAAAAAAAAAAACATTGTATCAAGAACATCAACACCTCACTCCTCATCTTCAAGAATAATTGCTAATTAAGTTCATTTATATTCTAGATGGGCTTCAAGTTAGCCAGCTATCTTCACTAATAAATTTTAACCAGAAATGTCAACATGAAAAGCACAATATTATAAATTAAAAGCACTAATTTAGACAACATGGTATAATATATTTTATTGAATAGTAGGTCTTAATTTACTTTGTTACCTAATCCTAAATTTTAAAACGGTGTGAACATGCAAAATCTAAAAGTTCCAGTTAGTTTCTAAAGGCATAAAAATTTAGCCTCTGGATTTGGTCACTTTCTACCAGTTGTTTCATTTTAAAGAAGATCTGGTGATATAAGCGCTACTTTTACTCTGAGCTTTACACTACATGATTAATGAAATTATTTTCTTCCAACTGATATAAAGGAGCTTCCAACATAGACATCATTTGTGTGTGCGTGTGTATGTGTGTGTGACTGTTTACAGGTACAATTCAATCTGATTTCTATTCTTTGCAAAGCCTATATTAAATTCACTTTCAGATTGAGTCCTGTCAATCTGGTTGTTTCTTGAGCTATTCTCTCTTTCCTTTTTTATCTTTCTTTTTCTTTCTGCCTCAGATCACTATTCTGATTTTTAGAGATTTCATTTTTATGTTTTTAATTTGCAAGATTTCAGTGAGCATTTCTGTGTACTCACCAAAATTCTTGTATCATGAATGAAAGGACCTCAATTAGATTTCAAAGAATTGTATTGATCATACTTCTGAAGTACTTTTTGTCTGCTGGGTTAGCTTTATTTCTTTGGGTGCTGTTTCTTAATCATGTTAACACTACCCATTCTTCCTGTAATTTTTATGTGTGAACTCATGTTTGAATTTAAATTTTCCTGAAATCCTTCAGTTGACTTTATAAATTTACCTCAATGCGTTAATTTCTTCAAAACAAGATCCCCTTTCAGTACCTTGAGGTCTAATTTCTATGTTACTACTTCTGTCTTCCCAGTTTAACACTGTCCAGCAGTTTTCTGCAAAGGCATTGATGTGACGTTTTCCTCTTTATAAATTCCAACTTTGCCCTCAGCTTCTCCTGGCTATTTCCTAGACTCTTCCCACCAACATTTATCCTTCCCACACTTAAACACAACCATGCCTATACCCATTGTCCCTTAATATTTTCAGAATTTGGTACCGTATGCATTATCCTGAAGTTCATATTATTTAAAGTCATTATGTCATACTTTTTTCTGAATAAATTCATAATGAGAAAAATATATTTTGAGTAAAAAGTCAGACTGAAGCCAACAGATATTTTATGCTTAGCTATTTTTATGCAACATATGCCCCAAGGGCTTCATGGGAGCAGCAAAAATAATATGACTCCTACAATAGGCTGCACATTTCTACAGTTTTCCAACAGCTTCATTTTGGTTCTAATGCTTAAAATGTCCCTGTATAGTAGACAGAACAAGTGTTATTTTATTCAATTTACAGCTGAGAAAACAATGACTTTCTTCTCTGCCATAATGGAAAATCATGAATTATTCTCAGACTTATTGACTCTAAATTCACTAAATTTCATTTATGCTATGACATTATTTCTCTTAGTAGTAATATCATGTATTAAATTAATACAGACATATATGTATGTATGTGTACTGTGTGTATAAATCTGTGTAGATGTGTGGTTATGGGTTGGTATATATACACATGCATGTATACACAGATAAATGTGTGTGTGTTTTTTGATTGTTTGTGTTTGTTGAGGTGGAGTCTTCCTCTGTCTCCCAGGCTTCAGTAGTGTGATCTCAGCTCACTGCAACCTCTGCCACCAAGGTTCAAGCAATTCTCCCTCTCCCGCCTTAGCCTCCTGAGTAGCTGGGACTACAGATGGGCACAACCATGACCAGTTATTTTTTGTAGAGTGTGGGTGGCACCAGCACACAGCCTTCAGTCAACATAGGGTGCTGTTGAAATTAGCAAGTCCCCTACAACTGTCTCACCTCTCAGAACTTCCAGTTAAATTCCCAGCTAGTCCACTATCTGTTGCTCTCCATCAGTTAGGCCTTCAAGCCATTGGTATTCCTTGCCCACTTGCCAGATTATCGCCTGCTTTGTTATAACATTATACTATTATTATTTCTTTAAAGGAGAGACAAAGAGTGAGAGAAAGTAAGAGTGAGAGGAAGAGACACTTTCCAATTAAGTTTTCTTATTTTCTGTAGCATGTTAAAATTTTCTTCCTATAGGTCCTGTGCATTTATGTAACTAAATTCCTAATTGTTTCATAGTTTTAGTTGTCATATAAATGGGATTTTTAAATTATAAACATCCTACTGTATTTTAATGGTTCAAGAAAAATTTTAATATAAAATTGTAGCATTTCTAACAACGAAAAGATTGTTATTTTCATCATATTACTGCTTGCTCATAAAATACTATAATTGTCATCCTAAATTCAAACACAATTTCAGAATAAAGGTAATATAAACTCTATTCAAATATCATAAATATTTTATTATGCAGTTAATATCCCATTTGTATTTTTATAACATCTTCAGAGATATGAGCATCAGGACTTGTCTTGAAAAGGGAATTATTCTGTGTGTGTGTGTGTGTGTGTGTGTGTGTGTGTGTGTGTGTGTATGTGTACTGAAGGCTGTCAATGCAGACTAATAATGGAGTTTTACCCAAAATCAAATCTTTGGATTTTACAGATGAGAATTTTAAATATTGACAAAGGCAAGGGTATACGATAGTATTGTAATTATAGCATTTTAATACAAATGATTTTAAATACTACAAATTATTCTACTCATTAAGGCACAGTAGGTTTTATTAATATTCATAGAATATGGGAAACAAAATTAAGGAACAGGGAGGCAATTTCTAAATTTCTTTTTCTTTTTTTTTTTAGATGAAATCTCACTCTGTCTCCAGGCTGGAGTGCAGTGGTGTGACCTCTGCTCACTGCAACCTCCGCCTCCTGGGTTCAAGCAGTTCTCCTGCTTCAGCCTCCCAAGTAGCTGAGACTACCAGGCATGCTCCACCATGTCCAGCCAATTTTTGTATTTTTTAGTAGAGACAGGGTTTCACCATGTTGACCAGGATGATCTCAATCTCCTGACCTAATGATCCTCCCACCTCGGCCTCCCTATTTAATTTCCAAATTTCTTAAAGACCAAAGCCAAAATGGAGCTATAAGCAATTATAAAGTCAGTAACACATTCATTTTCTACTTAACAACTAGGAATGTTACCTGTTTCCTTCTATACTTTCTTGTGTGTTTCAGGGATTGGACTTAAATTCTGAAGAGCACATTTCCCAGAATTTTTTGCTAGTAAATTCTAATTTACATTCCATCAGTGAGAGTGACTGCCATAAGATTTGGAAGTAAGGAGGACAGAGGAATTCTTATTATACCTGTAGCATCTTTGCCCAGCACAGGACTTTGGCAGCTGCACACAGAAGGCTTTTCAGCAGTTTCCCAAAATCTTCCAGGGAATCACTTGCTTTAGCACTGATATTCCTGCAGTGATTCATATGACTCCTTACTTCCTCAAGATCTTTTTTTTTCTGACCACTACAATGTTATTCCTTACAAGTATATTGTAAGTACCTAATTTCCTGTTTTTAATTCTTGAGATATTTTCCTGAGCAAATTCCTGATACAGCATTTGGAGGTTCACAAAACATCTGGAAACTAAGGTAAATATAAGGTAGATGCATTTACTGTTCAACAGTTATTTATATGCTCCCTCATGTTGCCCAGATTCTTTTTAATTACATGAGTCCTGATGTTTAGTTTTGCCATGGGCTCTAGGAGGAGGTTCTTGACATAGCCTCTGGTATAAAAACCAGAATGTTAAATCATCTGTTCTCCAATGGCCCATATGTGTTCTTATAGGCAAAATAGGGTTTTGTCCTGAAGCGTCAGGTATCTACCTGTTCTAGCCCCTTGAACAGTGTTACACTAAGACCCAAAGTTAGATGTCAATGAATACCAAAGGGCAATCTTTTACTCTTATTTTATTTTACTTATAATTCCAATGCAATATAAATGATTTTATAAGTATTTGTTATTCATAATTACACATAGTTCACACTCACAAAAATAAATGTGTACAGTTTATAAAATAGAATAAAACAGCATTTATTAAATGTTTATAGATGTATTATAGAAAATGATCTTTATTACTATATTATTGTTGTTTACAGATAAGTATGCCCTTGAGATAGAAGTTGACTTCTATGAGTCTATTAGTATTGAAAAAAATCTGCATTTTTTCTTTCATTCAACAAATATCTCATAAGCACCATCTTTGTACACTAATATATGACCATATATGGTAGTCAGCTTGGTCTGCCATAAAATAATACCACACACTGGGTGGCTTAAATGACAAAAGTTGATGTTTTCATAGTTCTGGAGCCTGGAAGTCCAAGATCAAGGTGTCAACAGAGCTTTCATTCCAAGGACTCTCTTTGATTAACAGATGATGCCTTCTTGCTGTATTCTCACAGGGCCTTTAATCTGAACACTCACAGAAAAAGAAAGGACCCTGGTGTCTCCTCTTCTCAGAAGGACACAAACTTCATTTGATCAGAGTTCCATTCTCATGACCTCATGCAACCTTAATTACCTCCTTAAAGGCTCTATCTCCAAAAACAGTCACACTGGGGGTTAAGGCTTCAGCATATGAATTTACCAGGGACATAATTCAGTTCATAATACCACACAAGAAAATTATTTTCTCAAAAGGAATCTGCATTAAGAAAGTTGTAAAATATTTGGTTTCCAAAATAAAGAAAGACTTTGGGAGAGCACAGGTTTCTATCATCTAAAATACCTAATGCTAAAGAAAGAATTTCAAATGAAAGTCTTCTAATTTTCAATATTAAAAAGTATTTACAAAAATTTTATACAAAAGCAGTTTGGTGAACTTAATAATGCAAGTTTTTCTAGTTTTTCCTTTCCAACACTTGATTAACTTTATTGCTAGTATTTTTCTTATAATTTCAAGATTCTAAAATGTACCTACAAAACTGATTACCTTTAAAATGTAAAAATTATTCAATGTATGCCAAAGAAAAATCAGCACTTAAAAGTTATTTGAGAGGTCATGTACTTCTAATCTTTGATATTAAGCAACTACCGAAACAACGTGAATTTGACATTTTGTTGGACTAGCCTGTGTGAGAGAAGTATCTACTCTTTTGACTTTACATATTGTATCAGTTAGATTCATTAATTATGCCTGCATTTTGGAAAGTTTCCAATTGCTTGTTATTCTGACATATGTCAAAGAATATACGATGATTTAACTATGGTGTCAAATAAAAAAAGCAGCAGAAGACAAATTTCAGGTCCCAAGAGAAATGTGATATTTTAAAACAGAAAGATTTATTATAAAATAAAATGGCTTTTATTCTCTATACTAAAAAGAAGGAAAAATGGTTACTTTATATATTATCTCATTATTTTATGGCCATGTGACATTTAAAAAAGTAAAAGTTCAATATTTTTTTATTCCTTTTTTCCTGCTTCAATTAAAAACCTATTTTCTTTACTTCTAACATAAAATTTTTGATATGCTTATATTTTCTATGTTATAGCTAATTAACATTCATTTTTTTCCCTTTTTTATATTATAACAAGGGATGAAATAATTTTTAAAAATTAGGACAATTTTTTGGTAACATCACTTAAGGCAAAACGTGTTCCCATTATCTCAGTCTTTATTAGTGGTCCTCAAACTCTAGTGTGCATCAAAATTGGCTGCAGGACTTGGGAAAGCACAGATCGCTGGGGTCCATCCCTAGACTTTCTGATTCATAGGTCTGGAGTGAGAGGTGTCTTTTTATCTTTTTTCAATATTTTTCATCACTTTCTTTTTCTCTGCCTAGCTTTGGGGAATTTCTTCATATCTCTCTTATAGTTCATTTATTCACTCATCAGTTATGTTATAAAGGAACTGAGGGACAGGAGAGACCGATGGGTGAAACAGGAGGATTTTATTGAAGTGGCCACTGGCCCAGTGGATTAACATCCCAAGGCTGAGTCCCGAACAAACACAGGGCTTGACTTTTATGCATGCAGCCAAAGGGAGTTGGGCATCCAGTGGCGTGGAAACTTGCCAGGGGGAAAGGAGCTCACAGAGGTAGAACAACTACAGTTCATCAAGTAGTGACCTTTGGCACTCGTCAAAAATGGGTAAATAGGAACTGATAGAACTTTGACAACCTTTGCAAAAACATAGTTACCCAATAGAACAAAGAACAACCTTAAGGAAATAGGGGGTACTTGTTAAACTTACTCATCTCTGTTCCAGGATGAGACGGGGAGACTCTGGAGCCCGTCCCTTGAAGGCTTTGTAGATAGTGCTATCAGGGCTCTGCCTGGGCTCTGCCCATCTCTAGGCCTTGGAGCGAGCCAGCCTTGGAAACTTGTTTTTCTTTATACTTTCTGCTTAAATGTCATCAGTAAATATTTCTGAGCAAATGGATAATTGTTCAGCTCATTTTAGGGCTTTGTTTGCTCATGTATTAATCCAGACCCATGTGTTTTTGTGCCCTAGGGCAGGTAATACTAGTCTTACATTGCTCCTGAGTCATTTATTCGTACACTCTCCAGCAGCCCAGTCGTTTCAGGAAAGAAGTCTCATTGTGTGCCAACTTTAAGTCACGTTACCCTGGTACCGTGGCCTGGCCTCCTTTGTGCTAACTGCTTCATTAGTTGTACTAGTTTTCTATTGCTGTGCAATCACCACAGGTTTGGTGCCTTCAAACAATCCAACTTTATGATCTCACAACTTCCTTGGGTCTGGAATCTAGGTATAGCCTAGTTTAAGTCTCTGCAGAAAATCTTATAAGGTTGCAATGAAGGTATGCATTGTGTTCCCATCTCAAGGCTTGACTGGGGGAAATATCTGCTTGTAATCTAATTCACGCTGTAGGCAGGATGTATTTCCTTGTAACTATAGCACAAGGCTCACTGATCCTAGAAGCCACCTGCAGTTACCTGCCACATGGCCCTCCCATAAGCAGTTCAGAGCACAGCAGCTGGCTTCTTTGCAGCCAGCAGGAGAGTCTCTTGCTCTAGTCTGTTCAGATGGGATATTATATAACAGCCTAATCATGAGACTGATATCCCTTCAGCTCTCTTATGTGATGTGATCCTTACACATCATTGCTATATCCTATTGGCTAGAAGCAAGTAATAGATTCTGCCAAGACACAAGGGGAATAAATTACCTAGAGGGAAATACCAAAAGGTGAAGATCATCATGGTCATCTTCGAACTTTTCCCGCCATATTAGATTTCTTCTATAGCATCTTCCCTGTATTTGGCTCTGCTAGATAAAATCTTCTTCCTCACAGCACAAATGGCTGATCTCCTGGTTCCCACTTCAGCTCAGGGCTGCAGGAGTTTCTTCTTTGCTGAAAGTGTGTCATCATGATCTTCTGCTTTCGGATACACTCTCTCGTCTGTTCGCTTCTCTCTCCACTTGTGAAATCCGTCTCAAGTCAGAGCCTCTCTCTATTTTTTTATATCTCAATGACCAGAATTTAGGCACACAGGTATGCCTAACTACAATGGGGCCTAGAAAATGTAATATTTTTCTTGGGCGCATCATTGCCTTTAATAAGTTACAGCCCTCCTATTAAGAAATGAGAGAAGACTAGCTATTAGGAAAATAACTAATACTCACCTCTCTATAGGTTATCATCAGAAGCCCTTCATAAGTATGGATGAAATATGGTAGAATGCTTTGACCAGGATTAGAAATTGATTAAGATGATCATTGTTTCAAATTATTCTCCCTGCCTCAACACAAATTAGCTTTATATAGAAGGGCTATAAAGTAATCTTGATAGTACACAATGTTATTCAGTATTATCGCTACTTAGCACTCTAGAGGATATGGATCATAGTAAGACTTCAGCAACATTCTGATGGAGAGTAGATAATTAGGCCAGGGTTGGGTGATGGGTGCTCAAGAGAAGATCCAAGTTGTGAAACCAGCATGGATCAAATTATAACGTCTAATATACAATGATAAATTTTCGGTCCATTCAGATAAGGTCAATTCAAACCTTCCACAAACCTTGGGATCTTCATGCATTTTTATGACTACGATCCTTCCATTCATAGCAGAGCTCATACTAACTCAAATAGGGCAACTAATGTCTAGGAGATTCTAGAAGTTTGTCAGTGAGATCATCCAGGGGTCCAGGAATGTTGGGTGAAGTGTGACAAAGGTTGGATGGGGGTTAGCACCCAGATCAATCAGGCAGTCTGCTGTCACTGCAGATAAACTAGAATAAGCTGAGAAAATCAAAGCTAAATGTAGGCTATGAGAACACACCAAGCGAGAGTGACAGCAGGCCAGTAGATCAGTGGTATTAAGCATTCCTAGAGACTTACCACTGAAAGCCCAGCTATTAAGTTTATGATACTAAAAAAATTCAAGTTATCTATTTTCTATCCCTCCTGCAAAGCCATTTCATAAAGGTAATGTTTAAAATGTTATTTATTTGCTCCAGAAGTATGCAATGTGGTCTGTACTTGCCTCCAGAATTTATATGGAGTTTTAGCACTCACCTAGACTGGGAAAATACTGTAACACCATGATATGAAAGAAAGTGAAATAAATATACAGCAGATTAGGAAACCTAGGCTCTTCTCCTTATCATTGGCTACTGTGTGATTTATGTTATTATTTTCTCTCATGCAATGCTTCATTTTTGTTTGTAAAATGAAGACATTTGAATTGATGACCTCTAAGATCTCTTTTCACTCAAAGCTTCCACAAACCTAAGGATTCAAAAAACAAATTATTTTCAGTTCTTATTTAAAAATGTGATACCTTTATGCTGTGATATTTGTACACTATTCCCATATGTGGTGAAAGTGCATTTCTGAGTGTGTATGAACAAATTCTATGTGTAATCATTGCCCCCAGGTAACAGCCCCAGTGACCACTTCTGCAATTACCTAACTGTGGTCTCATATGAACTTTTCAGTGACTGTGGGATGGAGCTTTCCATCGCAGAGAACCTGGAGTTAGCATAGCCAGGCAGAAAGCAATATTTTGCCTGCTCCTTAGACGCCCTCATTTTCATATGAACGTTGCCCACTACAATAGACAACGTGCCTTCTGCATTTCTGAGAAGATAATGATAAAGTCACTGGGAATGCCATTTATGTTCCTCTTTTGATTCTGTTACTTACAAATTAATGAAATTCTGCCTAAGCTTCTCTCATTCCATGGCCTTTCCCCTTTTCTCATTTGAGTGAACAGAATAGAGGTAAGCACTAATCACAGTTCAACATTCATTAATTTGGCCACCAGCTTTGCATTTATCTCTATAAGTATGAAAGAATAAGGAACACTGTAAATGGATGGGTTCTTTTAATCTTCAAAACAACAGTGAGGTAGGAATTCCTTTCCAAAAATTTAAATATGAAGTAAAAATCTGTTTAGCAAGTCAACATTGAATCAAATTCAAATTGTCTGATTTCAAACCCACAGAATGAAATGAAATGAGGCGATGAGGTAAAAAAGAAATGGAGTTAGTTATCTGATCACACTGGGGATTTCCAAGCTGTTGTGAAGCAAAAGTAAATTTTAAAATAAAAGCATGGTCTCATCCTGTGAAGTATGTTTAATGTGAAGATCAACACGTAATAAGAGGTCTCTCTAAGAGCTTTTTCATTTCCTGAAATTGTCAGGGTTGGAATCCCACAGAGATTCCATACAGAGGGAACTGTGTGGATTAAGTACCGGGTATGGATGTTGAAATAGACCTAAGGAAATCACTGCTTCATTTGCAAGTGCGTCTTTTATTATCAACACATGGATTATCTTGACGGTTTCTGAATAATCACATGGGTTTATTGAGAATTTGTATCTATGACACTTTGAAATTTGTTTAAGCTTCTGAAGCATTAACTGGGATGGTTCAAGTCATTTGAGTAGGACTTTAATTTAGGAATGCCTGCCACCTGGATGTAAGAATTTGTAAGCTGGTCACAGAGCTTTGCTTGTCTTAAGTCTAAAGCTTCATGGCTGATGGTATTATTCCATTAGTTTCTATATATCAAGGCTAGTACTCATTGTAAACTCTTGGACTTTATTCTGTTTCCTTATGGTCACAGAGCAGCACCTGCTCCTATAGGGATCATATTTGCATCATAGAA
Organism: Sapajus apella; assembly: GCF_009761245.1. NCBI lineage: Eukaryota > Metazoa > Chordata > Mammalia > Primates > Cebidae > Sapajus > Sapajus apella. The sequence goes on from NW_022437047.1 coordinate 5,453,557, forward strand.
AGAGGGAAATACAGAAACAAAGATGCCTTACAGGTAGTGTGTTCTATTCCATCAGGAAAGCAACATGTTTTCTGCAATTCTTAACTGAAAGATTTATTTTGTTTTGTTTTTAACATATTCTTGGCCAGAGTAACTAACATGGACGCCTCTTGCCGGAAGGTGCTTAGGTAGCAGAAGGTCATAGATGGTGAGGTGACAGAAAACATGTTGTCAAATCAGACACATAAATTAGAAATCTTACCCTACAGATGAAGAATGAGTCTGATGAATTGACAGAAACAAACAAACGAAAAAAAAAAAAGAAAAGAAATCTTACCCTACAGAAAGCTTCTTAGTAATTTTAAGAATGCAGGCAATCAAGAGGCTCAAAAGAAGCAGATAGAAGTCTAGAAACTCAAGGTAACTCCTCAGGTCTTTGTGTTTGTTTTTCTTTCCCTGCACTGTACACATACTTTCTGACCCAGAATAGTTAACGTTTCTAAGGTAGATAGTTATAGGGGTTATTACCTGACACAGAAGAAAGAATTCATTCTATGATTCGTCTCCATTGTATACCTGGGCTTATCTGGCATTGTTCAGGGATATATGCTTCATAAATCCATAAATGATGATTCTTTCTTTCTCCTTGCCCTCCTGTAATTTCTTCTCTACTCTCTCCCTCTGCTTTCCTCCCCCTCCTCCTCCCCCTCCTCCTCCTCCTCCTCCTCCTCCCCTTCTATTACAAGGAATCTTTACCGAGAGACAGCCTTGTTTCGTAAATTAAAACTCCTTTCCTAACAAATATTATTAATCTATTTTCTCATAGGTCCAGTTATTATTCTGTCAAGTGTATTAGATTGGATCGCCTGTCTTTCTTTTCTTTCTCCTGGGATTCTTCCCCCAGTAAAGAGAGCAAATAGATTGTAGGCTAGTTGCTTTAACTTCTTCCTCCTTAGATACTGTTTCAGACACAGAGATAATAAAGTAATTGGATTGATTGATATGAAGCACTCTATAACCTTTTCTTCAATGGAGCAAGTATTTATAAAATAACCAATTTAGAGTCAATATGATTATTTCAATGACGCTTATATTGAATAAAAAGAGCACTATTCATGAGGAAGAGCCTTTCTCTGTATCTTGACTTACACTTTGCCCCTTTCCTTCCATGATTAACTATGAAAAAGAATTTATTTTGCTGGCAACTCAGTTGACGTTTCTGTTTGTTTTCTTCTTTAAAAACTTATTTACTGACTGGGTGCGGTGCCTCACCCCCTGCAATTCCAGCACTTTGGGAGGCCGAGGCAGGCAAGTCATGAGGTCAAGAGATCGAGACCCTCCTGGCCAACATGGTGAAACCCCATCACTACTAAAAATGCCAAAATTAGCTGGGTGTGGTGGTGCGTGTCTTAGTCCCAGCTACTTGGGAGGCTGAGGCAGGAGAATTGCTTGAAACAGGAAAACGGAAGCTGCAGTGAGCCGGGATCGCGCCTCTGCACTCCAGCCAGGCCATAGAGAGAGACTCTGTTCCACACAAAAATAAAATAAAATAATAAAATAAACCTATTCACTTGTGGATTTTTTTTTCACTTGACAAATACTGGACATTTATATATATAAAGAAATGTGCTAGATGCTAAAATCACATCAATAGTTATTTGGCTAAGTGGTTTCCATTACATTAACAGATGCAGTCTTCACCCTTCATCGACCTCATAGTCTTGTAGGAGAAAGTCCAAAACGTAAAGAAATCATAACATTAAAGAACCATGAATTATGAGCAGGGCTGTAAGAAAAATACATGGTATAATACTCAGGCCTAACGGTGACATCCTCTTAGGAAAAAGATCAGGAAAGTTTTCTTTTAAGGGTTTCTTTGAAGCCAAAATATAAAGGAAGAAAAGAAGCAGCTATGAGAAAATCAAGCTGAGTTAAGAGAGAAGAAAAATTATTGATTTATTATCCTTGATGCTTTTAAAATGTCATCCCATAATGACTTTGCAAACCAGGTGTAATTATTCCATTTTGCAGATAAAAAAATCAGAGTTTAAATAATGCATCAACATTAATTGATTAGGTCTTTGAGGCTGGATACAACTGAGCCCACCCATATATTTGGATCCAGAACTCTTTCCATTTCCACAGGAAAAGTTTCTAGAGTCCACTGTCAGCAGGATCTCAGTTTCTAGGGATCTCTGAACTCAGTGGCCTCCAAAGCTTTCTTCTTCTTGGTGTCCCTTGCTTGTATCATGCAGTTTTTTGGACATCTGTATCTAAAGATCCTTAACATTAATGTTTGGGACTTTCATGTGGTTTAGGCTGTATGTATTTTCGATTTATATTTCTGTGAAATTTCAGTTTACTTTGCTGTATTCAAAAGGCTGCTGTACTGACATTAATATTTTGAGGATTCTTTTGAAAGTTTCCAAACTCAGAACCTCTGTAAGCAGCAGCAATGGAGGCAGTGAAATGAGCAGTACTGGAAGTCTTATTACATGAAACATACCTTCTTGATATATGCATCCCATGAGCCTCAGCGAGTTCCAGACACAGAATAGATATTTCAATTCTATTATATGACACACTGTTGTTTTTTAGACTATTCAGACACAATGTATCATTCTAAAGTAATATTCTATTTAAACATCGTATTTCTTCACTTATGTGTTCATAAAACAAGTATTAATTATGATCTAATACAATGAATTCATTCTATGTGATGTACAATTCATTATAAGAACACTAACATATATTTGTTCGAATGGAAATGTGGAGATAATTAAGATACAATCTCTGCTTACTTCCTACACGTAGAATAAAACTCTGCATATTTAACCCTGGTGGCAGAAGACTGGCCTTCACCGATCATTACCTGTTTTCCATTGGAGAGTTCAGAATTAGATGCAGACTTAGTTTGTTTACTTGTAAATTGGGAAGTTAATATTAATTGTTACTTGGCTAAATGGCTTCCATTTTTAACACAATGCCATTTACTGTCCCTGTTGCCCTAGGTCCTAGAGCTATCACCTATGATGTGTTAGGATAGAGTTAAATATGTGTTTGGGCTTTTCTTAATGATTGACTGGCTTGAGATTATCTCATTTAACTGCTATGTATGTTTTCCCATCTATAGATTATCATGATGAGCAGAAGTAATATTTTCATTACTTATCTTGTGTTCAGTAATCAATAAGCAATATTCCCTTAAGCCTCACAACAAACTTAAATTATGCATTATTATTTCACAGATTAGAAATAATTGAATCAGGCTTTTTGACTTTTATCCATCTGCCTTAATATTATACTACTTCTCTCTGATATTAAGCTTTGATACTGCTGCTATTAAGTTGGCCTTTGCCACTGCATAATTGCCCTTAAAAGCACTACAGGATAACTTCTGAACCTACTGTGTATGTGTAGATATATGTGCATAGGATGTGTATGTAACCATTTTATAGCTTTGTGTATTGCTTATAGGTCCCAATTCCCTAGTCTGCATACCTTCCCCAGGAATACTGGCACAATACTGGCTATGAAGGAGATAGTATTTACATGCATATCTTTTGTACCACTTAGCAGAAATCATAAACAGTGTCACTTCCTAATCTCTTCAGCAAAGCTGAACCTCATTTACGAAAGGAATATTATTCAATCTCCAAATGACTGTGTAATCTTCCGTTTGGGCTACTGAGCACAGTACTGTGCAGGAACACTTCAATCGGAGGCCTGAGCCATAAGTAAATTATTAATATTGAGTACAAAGTGTCCTCAATCTGATATGCAGTCAAACTGACCTAGGTTGCAATTTGATTTCTACAACATAATTATTTGATGCTCCTTGGCTAAGTTCATTCTTCACTTTGGGGTATTATAAATTTCATCTGAAAACATTATTTTTCCCATTCCCATATGTAAGAAAATGATGAGGAGTCAATGAGATCCCACACAGACCACAAAGCATTTTGCTTGGGATAAAATATGTACTTAATATGTATAAGTTATATTTTCCCTCTAAAAACATTCCCAAACCCTCTCTCACAATACCTGTCCAGCCTTTTTTTCTTTATTGCATTTTAGGTTTGGGGGTACATGTGAAGAACATTCAAGATTGTTGCATAGGTACACTGTCCAGTCTTATTTTGAAGATCATTAGAACATATACCATCATTTCCCATGTCCTTAAGGTAAGGAGAAGGTTAATGTTATGAGAAGAGCTAATAAATGACCTAGAAGCACTTTGCTATTACAAATTGCTAATATTGTGTTAATCTATGATTATAGACCAGAGAGTGGAATGTGAGACATTCTTATTATACACATCATAATTCTGCACACTTCAATCAAGGCCCTTCTCACCTCTTTCTATCTAGACTAAATCATTCTAATTGGTCTGCTCTCTTGTCATGTGCAAGCTTTACCTTATCCTTGACAATCTCTGTCCCTTTTCCATCATGTTAATAAGGTTATTCACTTACTTAGAAAAAAGGCACATCTGGGTCAGAAATTAAACCTGGATTAACGGAACTCTGCTGTTTTGCATCCTGGAAGATCCTTTTCTTTTCTCCATGTTAAAGAAGTCGTACATTTGAATGGAGTATATGGGGATCAGATGAATGGGAAGCATCATCATTCAAATCCTGAGCCTGTTATGCCAAGGCATCTGGTCTCCCTGCTTCTGGCTGACAGAGCTCACAAAGATTCCCAGCTTCCTTCCTGGGTAAAGGATATAGCACAGTAACATGCAAACACTCTGAGAAGCAGTCATAAGTCCCGCATACCAATTTTAAATTCTATACATTTGTCCTGTAATTCTAACTTCGATTTTTTTTATCTGGCACTGCCTCTATTTTAACAGAGCATATGAGAGGAGACATGACTGACTGAAAAATGAGTAGTTCTTTTTACCCAAGTGGTCTGTTTACTAGTTTTTTTTTTCCCCAGTACAATGTCACACTTCCCTCTTTACAATAAAAGTTGATTAATTCAGAGCTCTGCTGAAATTTACATTTTGGGTCATACATTTCAAAGCCAAGTATATTGGCCTGATTTCCAAAGCAAAATTGTAAAAGTCTTTGTGTTACATCTTGAGCATGGAAATAAGAGTTTAAGGAAAAATAACAACTACATTCAATTAAATAATAATGTATTTGTAGTAAAATGAAAAAAAGGAACAAAGTAAAAGTTGGCATAGTATTAGAAATTAATTTCATATTATAGCAGATGTTTCTATATGCTACTAAATATTATTTGTCTTTATATGAAATACTAGAAGTTACTAAATACCATTTATCTATCTGTTCAATACTATCACATGTCTATACAGTCATGCATAGCTTAATGGTGGGGATACATTCTGAGAGATGTGTCTGCTGTTAGGCAATGTAGTTGTTGTGTAAGCAGCATGGAGTATACTTACACAAACCTACATGGCATAGTCTACACATCTAGCCTAAATGATATAGCCTATTCCTCCTACGCTACAAGCCTCAACAGCATACCATGCTAAATACTGTAGGTAATTGTGACTTAATGGTAAGCATTTGTGCATCCAAACATATCTAAACACAGGGTACAGTAAAAAGGTAATATTATAATCTTATGGGGCTAACATTGTGTAGATGGTCCTTTGTTGACAGAAACGTCATTATGCAACACAAGACCATAATTCTACAATAGACTCTGTTCTTTCCATAATCTATGTACAATAGAAACCTAGCACACGCAGTTGCCCAAAAGATAAACTTATGTTCAAAGATCAAGCAGTCCCACAAGATGAGTTCTCTAGTAGTGTCAGAACAGAAGAGAGAAATGCAGAGATAGAAAGAAACAAAATGACACTTCAGACATTTACTTTTATAGGACAGTGTTGTTTTTTTTTCTTTATTACATCATAGCTCAGTCTTCTAAACAATGGAAATTTACAGGGTATAAAGATAGAGAATATCTAAACATAGAAAATACCTTTTCCCTAAGAGCCATTTACTCATATAATAAGAGTGTTGGAGTCTAGAACTGTCTTATTTTCTCTAATTGCTTACATTCCAGGGTAGAGTTCTCTTTTTCTTCTCCTCAAGAGAAGATTTGTTTATGTTCCTAGCTAAAACATAAGTTCTCTTTCCTTTTCTAAAATTTTAACTTACACATTTCTCATTGCATGTATTTACTGTATTAGTCTGTTTTCATGCTGCTGATAGAGACATAGCTGAGGCCGGGCAATTTACAAAAGAAAGAGGTTTAATGAACCTACAATTTCACATGGTTGGGTGGCCTCACAATCATGGCAGGAGTCACGTCTTACTTGGATGACAGCAGACAAAGAGAGAGAACTTGTGCAGGAGAACTCCTCTTAATGAACCATCAGATCTCATGAGACATTCACTATCAAAAGAACAGCATGGGAAAGACTTGCCCTCATGATTCAATTACCTCCTACCTGGTCCCTCCCACAACACGTGGAAATTCAAGAGATTTGGGTGGGGATACAGCCGAACAATATCAATTGACCAGTTATATTTCCTCTTATACTAAATGTTTTCAGCACAAAAATTCATAAATGTTTGAGATGATAGATATACTAATTACCCTTATTTGATCACTATATGTTATTTGTATTGAAATATCACTATGCACCTCAAGAGTATGTATAATTAATATTTACTAATTAAAAATACATAAATAAAGATGAAAAAAAGAATTACTCAAAAGTCAAAGCTGTAAAATAAAAAGACTGGCAAATTTGAGAAAAAGGCCTGTTCATATTACTTTCTCATTTTTCTCAATAAGCTATAGTGATTCTTTATGTATTCTAAATACTTACGTTTTGTTTATTTATATGCATGTATACAAGCATTTTTTCCTACTCTAACAGCTTGTCCTTTAACTTTGCTTATAGAGTTCTTTTCCTTGTGGTTATGAAAAGCAACATTTGAAAATTCTGGGCTAAGTGTTAGTTGCATGGGGCATTTTTGTGCCTTCAAAGAGCCTGGGTAACATGCTCTTCTTCCTTCATGGTATTCTCCTTTCAGCAGGACAGGACTTCTGAGTCATGACTACATGTTCTTTGTAGAGCACCAATACTACTCTACATGATAGAAATGTCTGGTTCCTAAAATATTTCTAATGGAGCTTGAAACTTAAACCCAACTCATGATACTCCACTACTACTACAGTCACACTTTACATAGGCATCTCTTTAGGATTTTATAAAGTGTTTCCTCTTTTGAAAAACAAATTTTATGGGGTGTATTTAAAGTTTACAACATGATATTATAAGATACATGTAGATTGCATGTATTGACTATATAGTATAATATAGTAAAGCAGATAAACATATCTATTATTCTAGCAGCACGGATATACTCTAAATTTTTAAAAATTTTGGAGTTTTTCTCCTGTGGTGGGAATCCTGCTGCATGTTCAGGTGAGATGTGGCTCTCAGAGCATTTTCCTTTAGGAAGCTGAGGCGTTCAATAATTATTTTACTTAGTAATACTTAGTAGGCACTTAAAAACATCTCTTCTTTAATCAAAAGATTTCATGTGTGTGTATATTTATAAAAACTATATATAAAACTGTGATAGTCTAGCTTATGAGCATGCACATGGGGTATCTCAGACCCTTAGGTTTGGGTTTTATAAAACAGATGACATTCTTTTTTTTATAGTTTTACTTTTTTGGTGTGGTAAAATACACATAAAACATACCATTTTAGTCATTTTACAGTGTCCAATTCAGAGACATTTAGTATGTTTACAATGTTACGCAATCATCACTGTTACATAATTCTAGAACATTTCCATCACTCCAAAAGAGAATCCCATACCCATCTATAGTCACTCATTTATAAGAGGTGGTATGGAGGCAGAAAACTCAGAGAGCTGAACACAATGCCCAGGTATTGGCCAGCAATCTGAGATAGGATTACCCTGTCAATGCTATTTCATACCATTTCCAGAGGAAATACAAGTGAAATTGACTATGTAATTGGCCTTTGTTTGACTCCTATGGCCTTATTCTTTAATTGGCATACAGTTATGCTATGCTGCCTTCTCTTCTCCCTCGGGTACCTAAGAACTAGAACACAGCTTTATTTCTGGACAGACTATTGCCATAGTTTTGCCTTTTCTTGCCTCTCCTCTCTGAGGAGCCAGAATAGAAAATCATGAAGGGAATTAAGCGATACTCTTATGTGCTCTGGTGCTAGCGCTTTGCCTTTTCACCGCTGAGCTCCCTTCTGTTTTCTTAAGAACCACTGAATTAAAAGTGCTTGTGGTAACTATGGCATACCACTTCCCTGACCCTGAATAATGGAGAAGGTAGAGCTATAAACCTTGAATGCTTAAAAGATTATAGGTCAAAATGCTCCCACTCCATCACCTCCATACACAAACACAAATCTAATAAAAAGTAAGTAGCACTTGGTTTCCATTTATTCATTCATTCATTTATTCATTCGTTTTTCTCTTTATTTATTCCTTCAAATAGCAGGTAGAGCCAGTTAACTGTTCTGTTAGCCTTGACTCTGATCCCTACCAATCTATTTATGCTGCTGCCAGAGTGGTCTTTTCCAAATACAAATCAAATCATATTCATTATGTCCCACCACATTTCCCTCTTTCCTTGATGAAAAATGCCAAATGGCTATCTTCTTAATGTCTGCACTTCCTTATAGCTCTGAATATGATTTACAAGACTTGATAATTTGTACCCTCATCCTGGTACTCCCAAGTGTATTTATATGAGAACTTTTATCACGTTGTATATTCATTGATAACTTGGAGTACAGAGTACTTGAAGAGGACACGTGAGAATTATCTTTGTCATCAATATCCATATCTGAATAATTGACATCATGTTCTACATCAAACCCATCCAAAGTAAATCAAATTCAATTCTAAATGGAGAATTATTCAAATGCTATGGCTATACATGTGTATGTGTGTGTGTGTTTGTGTGTGTGTGTGTGTGTATAATATGTAAAACATACTGTTTCAAGAATATCAACCAAAAATGTATTGTTTCACAGTTAAGTGACACCTTTTATCTATACCTCAAACCACTTATATCCAAATATAATTTATATGCTATCTTACAATAAATAAAAATAATTGTTAATATTTTTCTCAAGGCAAGTGATGGCTCATATAAAATATTGACTGAATTCTGTTCAATGAATATTGCCTCACTAAAGTGCTTTATTGGGAGGGATTATGATGATAATTTACTTAAGAGGGAATATCACGAGTACTGAGGAATGACAGCACAAATATTTATTATCCCTAGCTATGTTTTATTCTGCAAATTATTTGAAATTATAAAGTCTCTCATTTATTTCTCATTCTCAGCATCTGGAGATAACATAGTATAGGAACTAATTGCTTAGTAAATTCCATTGAATGAATTATTAAATGAGTAATTCAATGAATAATTAAATAATATAGTAAAAAATAACATGGTAAGAGATATTGTTTTTTATTCTTATTTAATCTCGTGTATATAAAAATAATTTATTTTTTATAAATTATTTTATATAAAAAGAACATAGTTTTATATATCAGTTAAACAAACAAATGAAGCACAATAATTTATGCAACCCAGGGGAGCTCAACACTTAGCAAGTCCCAGCTCCAGGGAGTGTGATGCAGTAGGTTTTGGATGGGGCCCAATAATTTATATTTCTAACAAGTTTCTAAGTGACACAGCAGCTGCTGCTGCTGCTGTTTCCAAGACCACAGTGGCTGTGAGAGCCACTGATGTCACCAAAATGTCCATAGATACTTTAGATACAAGGATATCCAGGAGGTCAAATTGTTTCATGGAGACACAATTTTCCTTTCTTTATCTTTTGACTCTGCTTTCCTTTGCAGTGAACTCATCTTAAGGCAGAGATTGCAAGAAGGATCTCATAGCACACATAGTCTTTACAACTATATGCCTCAGAGGAATAGGAGGACTCCTTTCTGATGGTTTAAGCAAAATCTCAGATCTGATTCTGATCACCCCATGTAATTGATATCGCCATCAGATAAAACAGTAGTAGTTCTTCAAAAGGAAATTAAATGCCTTTGGAGAAGATGTAATACATCCTCTGCCCACTCTTTTGAAATTGTGCTCATCAAAGCCAATGTGTGGGGCTACAGCCCTACCCATGTGTGTGAGTGCAGAGCTAAAACTGAATTAAAAGGCCACTTTCTCCCAACCCAGAGCTTTCTAGAACTTCTTATTCACCTCTGTTCTTCTCATTTCTCTCCAACATGGATCTAAAAGAGTTCCTAGATCTTATAAGAAAAATCTATCATGACAAGATCTAAATAGTCAGGAAGATATTCATTAGGAACAGTTAAAATGATTTTAGTCAAATTAAAATAGAAAACAAAAAATTCACTTGACTTTCCTGAACCAGAATGACTCAGATAACTGCTGTCAAAATGGTTACTAGAAATTGCATTAAAGTGCTTTGCTTCTTCATGTAAACATTAATAAGTGAAAGCACAATAAAATCATTTGGATTTTATGGGTCAAATATTCTTTTGGAGGAGCTGTGTTGAATACATTGATGTAATTATTACAAGGCAGTCCACCATTTATCTCAAGATAGATATGAAAAGTTCCCCTTCCTTATCATTATAGCTGACGTGGCAGTAGCGGATACTATCACACCGTGATTGCATACTTCTCTGATTAGCTAACAAGAGTATAATAATTTTTACACATGTTGCATCCTTCCTGTGACTATATCTCCAGTCTCTTTACCCTAATAGGACAGGAGAAGAAATGGCATGGGTTGCTGATGCTGTGCTTTCTGCACTTCCAGGACTCCTGAAGATACCAATTCCTCTCCCTTCCTTGTGGGATCCTGGGTTTCAAATGTTTTCTTCACGTAATTTTGCCACTGCTAGGCCCTCTGCCCTAGAGGCCTTTTTAGGTTTTCTTTTGTCATTGTTGTTTCTCTCTCAGCTGCTATTTGTATTACCTCCCTTAGAACAACTGTATCTCATCAGGTAGCTGTTGTGAGTTTATCTCCTGTGAGAAGGTACATGTCAGATAGTCTTTGAAATATGAGGATCCTCAGTGAGCAGCAAATTGTACAGCATCTAGTGAGGAGGCTGGTGTGATTGTCAACTTTGCCAACAGAGGGTAAGCTGCTGATCCTACGCCGGTCACATGGCCCACCTCCTCCAGCCAATCTACCCAAGATTATTAAATTTTTCACTTCTCATTTTGTTTCACCATGAGCCCACCTATGTTTTCTTCTCAGATCCTAAAGAATGCTTGGAGGAATAATGACGGAAGTAGCCAGCCTCCTGAATCGAATAGTTATTTTTTACCAGAGGCTGGTGTAACCCCTATATATACACACATGCATCTATTACCTTCCTAACAACCACATAGGGTGATTATTATTATTTTTAATTTTAATTTTTTATTTAGATGAGGTCTCACTCTGTTGCCCAGGCTGGAGTACAGTGGCATGATCATAGTTCACTGCAGCTTCCAACTCCGGCTTCTGAGTCACTGGGATGACAGGTGTGAGCCACTGCCTCTGGCTCTGGTTACTAATATTAGCCTCATTTTATGACGAGGAAAGTTGCACTTCGAGAAGTTATATTATGGTCCATAATTGGAAGACTTATGATGAAAACCAGACTATTTATGTCTGAGTCTGTATAACTGTGGTATTCTACAACCTCCCAAATAGGCTTCTGGTAGCTATAGTAATTGAGGAAGCCTAAACTGCTCTAACAGATAGCCCCCCAAATGTATAGTGATTAAGAACACATGAGATCTTTTTTTTTCATGGAATCAGAGTAAGGTTCAAGGGAGGGTGGGGAATATAGTCTAGATGGGCACTGGGAAGGAAGGGGACAGCTAACAGTCTCGAGCACAGCAACATCTAAGGGTCCATATTTTCCAAAATGATTATGAAAAATTGAGCCCTACTAATTTTTTTAAAAGTGAAAATAAGGCCAGGTGCAGTGGCTCACACCTGTAATCCCTGTAATCCCAGCACTTTGGGAGGCTGAGGCAGGCGGATCATGAGGTCAGGAGCTCGAGACCATAGTTGCTACCATGGTGAAACCCTGTCTCTACTAAAAATACAAAAAATTAGCTGTGGGTGGCGGCATGTGCCTGTAGTCCCAGCTACTGGGGAGGCTGAGGCAGGAGAATCGCTTGAACCCAGGAGGTGGAGGTTGCAGCGAGTGGAGATGGTGCCACTGCACTTTAGCCTGGGCAATAGGGAGAGACTCCATCTCAAAAAAAAAAAACAAACAAAACAAAAGTAAAAGTAAAACCTCTAAAGGGACAGCAACCCCTTAAAGGGAATAGAGTACAGTACACGTCACATAGGTTGATTATTAAATATTGGTTGAATGAAAGAATGCACCCCTCTCCACTTGTCTCTAAATTTATACAGAATCATACATCATTTCCAGGTTTGCTTCCGTTTTTGTTTGTAATTTCTAAACAAGTAATATGTTAATATGTATAATTAGACAATGTGTACATGCAGGTCTTAACAAATACAAATTCGGTATATTCACACAACACAGTGATTCCCATAAGTGACAAATTAAGCTAGTTAAAATAATATCCAGATGCCCCCTTTTAAAAATTTTATATGCCCAGAGGATAAAAACACAATTTGTGAGAGTTATCTGTTTCTTCATTAAGAAGTATATTATGTGGCAAAATGTAACAATTTGATTTATACGGTACAATGTTACATAAATTAAGCACACAATATGTAACTTTTTTTTTCTATGCATTGGCCTTTCTCTTTAGCTCTTAGTTTGTTTTAATAAAAGAATATTATGATTTCGCAGGCACTGCCTAAGAAAGAAATTTAATTAACGTGAGTAATTTCAAAATTCATTTAAAATCTTGCAGTGAAATATTTTATGGACAGTGAAGGTAGTAAATTATTGATTGGCTAATCAAATTCTCAATTACTGACTAACTGATGAGTTGCCATCTCTTCAGTAACAGATATTCTCTGGGTGTAATGGCTTAGACTGGCTCCCTCAGCATCCATCACACTCCCTTACAAATTAGGGATTTCTTAAAACTCTGCCATTCATTTCTATTCATCAGATTTATGAAGTTATGAATTTAAGATTGTAAAATCTTCAATCTTATAAGTTTCTGTTTACAATCACACCCACCTTAGATCAGGTACCCTTTTGTGGTTATCTAACATGTCTGTGTTCAAGAAGACACCATCAAAAATTGCAAAGATTCAGACTCATTATCAACACAGTGGCTACCTTTCTAGGTCAGTCCCAACCGCGTGTATGAGACAATGAGAGACCTTTTGGTAAGTCAGTAACAATCACAGCTAGAGCTAACATTAAATAAAATCTCAGGCTGATAAACTACTGTTAATGGGACCCCCCTTCTATATGGTGGGTAAAGTCTGGTATTAGCTGTTATTTTTAAGTTCATTGTCCAGGGAATGTAGAATTACAAACTTTTTACCTTGTGATTAATTGGAGATAATTTTTTTTTAAGATGAAGAAAACCAAGGCTTGAAAAAAACCAAAGAGCAACAATTCGAGTTCATGTTTTATAAAACTAAATCATAATAATTATGCTCTTTTAACCGTTCCGATGCTTGTTCATCCAAGTTCCGGACTGATTGACTTAACAAATACTTGCTTATCACATGACATTGTGAATGACATCTGTCTTTACAGAGTTTTATACAGGGCATTAAGACAAGTAAATAGGTAACTTTAATAAAAGGGGATAAATCTTTTGAGAGATTGAGGGAAATATGGACAAAAAAGAGGAAATAGGATGAGGTTAGAGAGGGACTTGATGTCTTTCTCATAAATGTGACATTTCAGGTGAGGACTGAAGACAAATAGTGTTATGGAGAATTTTCTAGGTAAGGGTTTCTAAAACTTTACTTTTATGCCAATCAAGTTTATTACTTTTATCAGATTCATCTTCTTTCAATATTACTATTTACTGACTAGTTAATTTTGATCAGATAATATTTTAAAATTAAAATTATTAAGAAAGACAATTTTATCTCATTTCCATAGGAAGAAAATCAAAATCTTGTATTGTGAGCAGAGGTGTTTTGTGAAAATAAGTACATTAGCACAAAAATGTAATTAAATCTTAGTTAATTACTGCCTTCTGCAGATGGCTGTGAGCCTAAGACCTTCTCTTGCCCGCTAAAAGATAATATTAGCAATCATAGCGTTAAGCAAACAAATTCACCAACATGAAAGTGAGACTTTCTCACTGATATAACCTGGTTGGTTAGAAGATGAACCTTTTTGACATTGTGATACATGATTTTCAAAGCTCTGTTTGAGCATTAGTCTAACATTGTTCTTATACAACTTGTGGTACAGGTCTCACATCTAGAGACTCACATGGATAGGGCATAGAAGAGAGCAGCAATTAGGAGCCAGAGGCAAGAAGGAAGAAGAGTTGGTAACCTGGGAATTATTTATTATAAGTTAAATATGATTATTAAATATGATTCTAGGGGAGCAAAATTGAAACTGTCTTTGCAAAAATTTTAACTGAAGAAATTATGACAGTGGAAGAAGTCAGACCTAACAGACTCCATCTTGCTTCTAACATTTAAGCTGTCCTTGTTCATTCCTGGGCATAAGCCAAACTGACTTTGGGAAGGAATTTAGGTCATGGTTTGACTCTGAAAGAAAATTGATAATAGTCCTTTCCTGCTTGAAAAAACCCCCTTCTTGCCTGGGTCCAATCTGCCTTTGCAGGACTTAACACATTAGCTACAAGAATAGAAATTAAGATTCAGGGGTCTTGCAGCCTCTGGCTCCAAGTCTGAACCTCCCCAAATTACTCCTGAGGATAACATCACTATTGTAAAACCTAAGATCAGTGCTTGAAGTATTTTGCAGACTCTGCACTGGATGGATCAGCTGACATCACCCAGATTGGTAATCTGGCCCAACGAGTTCGGCCATCCCACCCAGAACAGAAAACAGTAAGAAAACCCCATTTCAACCCCCTAAGATTCTATCTCAAACCTGACCAGTCAGTACTCCCCACTTCCTATGCCCATGCCTGCCAATTATCTTTAAAAACTAATCCCTCAATGCTCCCGGAGACCGATTTGAGTAATAATAAAACTCCGGTCTTCTGCACAACCAGCTCTGTGTGAATTGCTCTTTCTCCATTGCGGTTCTCTTCTTAATAAATCACCTCTCTGCAGGCATCGGGTAAGATGAACCCACTGAGCAGTTACAAATATTCAGAATTGGAGATAGCAATGTGGTCTGATCATGCAGGACTTTCAAAGCTATATTCAAATGACCCTTGAGGTCTACTGGGCAGAGAGCAGCACACTTCTGGTTGAGAAGATGGCATGGTGTGGAATAATGAGCATTTTTCTGGTGCTTCCCAATGTGCCAGTCATCACTATCCCTGCTTTGGTCAAGCCATAGGCCTTTGATTAATGAACATAACTTTTTAAATTCATTTATCATGTGATGGATGCTCAATTAAAGTATGCAGAATTAATATATTTTAAGCTTGTATTTAGGCAAAGAAGCATTATTAAGCACCAAATCACTGAAAAATGAGTGAACTTATTTAAATCCAAATTAAGAACATTAATAGGAAGACATATCCTTTTCAAGGTCAAAATGATTACAGAAGTTACACATAAATTGATTAAGAATGAGTATTTCAAGTATAGAATTTAAAAGAAAAAAGTTGAGATCTGCGAGTAACCCTCTTGAGAATATGGAATAGTTATGATTTACATATATTTAAGTATCTTGAGGAAAATACTGAGATTTTATTCTTCTTTGAGCTATTAATTTCTTTCTACACTGACTCAAATGCCATTCTCTTCTGGCAACACTTTCACAGACACACCCAGAAACAAGACGTTACCAGTCACTGAAGCAACCTTCAATCCAATCTGGTTGACATGTGATATAATACTAACAATCACAAGCATCTACCTACTTGAATTTCCAAGTAATCAGTCAGTGATTTGAAATACATATATATTTGTGTGTGTTTCTTCAGTGCTTAGGAAGTAATATATGTGCTGTGTCTGTGTGTCTGTTTTTCTCTGTGAGGGACTATGTTGAAGAAACTTCTCTTCCTGGATCCATGAGGGGCGTGGTTTCAAAGGCAGGAATTTCCCAGCTGCACGCCTCCCTCTGGAGACCAGATGGATTTCCAATGTAAAGTATTTTGTCTGGGTCTTCCAGACAACTTTCACACTGGCCAGGCAGGGCTCCTTTGTCCACAGAATCCCGCCGAAAATTCTGGGAGAAGGGGGCTCTGTAACTCAGGGCTGTGGACCAAGTAACCAATCTGGTAGCAGAGTCAAAGATCAATCACTCCAGAGGAAGTCTGAAAGAACTCCTCTCATTGGACAAGAACATGAATGGGGAGAGAACAACTCAAGGGTTAAAATTGCAGCTGCTCCTTACATACATGGATATCCCTCTCTGGATACCCCTCCCACAACAGCTTAGGAGTTTCTCTCTCTCTCTCTCTCTCTCTCTCTCTCTCTCTCTCTCTCTCTCTCTC
>NW_022437047.1:5470090-5511066 GCF_009761245.1 Sapajus apella
CTCTCTCTCTCTCTCTCTCTCTCTCTCTCTCTCTCTCTCTCTCTCTCATAAATCGCTGTTCCTAAAAACTCTTGGAGTCCGTGATATTTATTCAAACGGCAAATTCAGCACACCCCTGTGGCCCTTTTCCCCATTCTTTGGGGTAAGAGAAGCCAATAACCTCTTTGGAATTGGCAGCTCGGGTTGCTCCCTGGTTACATCTTTTGCCGAGCCAACTAGGAGACATTGGACCTCAGAGTGGTGAGTGATATTGGACCTGTTTCACTTGCTAATCTGTCCTTTCCCTTCTTTCAAATTTTTTAAGGAGGTGAAAACCAGGTGCCCATCGGTCATCTAAGTGTGACTAGTGCAGCTGCAGGACTAAAGACACGGGAGTCAGGCTTTCTGGGAATGGACTTTAACCCCAACTCTTCGGAACTGGGAGGGTTGGTCAGCCCCGTACCAGCTTCCCTTTCTTACTGTTCTTTCTTTCTCTGGGCCAACCTGAGGGTTGGCAGGAGGAAAGAGCCAGGGTCCTGAACTCCCAGTTCAGTCCAGTTGAGGTTGTGGCCCTGCTTAGACCTCCTAAGAAAAAGCCACCTATGTGAGCCACACCCAACCTTTCAGACCCCAACCTCCTAGGTCTAGGTTTCCATGAGACCAACTTTTTCCTGGCTCTTTTCTCTATTTCCTACAGATGAGGCTATTACCTTTCTTCCTAGAACTTTGAGGCTCTTGGGGATGGAAGTCAAAGGACCCTTGCCTGTGGTGCCCTCAGGCTTACACCTATGAGGACCTACTACAGTATAAATACACAAGGCCACTTCCCGTAGTCCTCTGTGCTAGCTTATGTCCTAACAGAGCCAGAGTCTATCACTGAGGACCGGAGGCTATATGACATTTTGGTTTTTTTTACCCGCAATTTCCCAATCCAACTGAGTGGTGCCAGAATCCGATAACGTACAATTTGTCTTGCCCAGGATTTGCTCTCTGTATGGCAGAAGTTCTCCATCTAAAATACCATAGTCAGGCCTGGTCTGAGGCTCAAATAGTTAATTACAGCTCCCACAACCCTAAGGCATATTCCTATAATGGAATGTGGGGTGTGGAGAAGGCCTGGGTCCGAGGGCATTGTTCCAATCTCGGCCATGCGGCCAGCCATTACCTTCTTTAAGATTGTTGTGCTTAGAGGCCCTTCTCAAGGATTTTATCCTCCTAGGGCAGTTTTATTGCCTGGCCTATGTTAATTGAACTCTTGCTAGGGAATATTGGCACCCTGTGCCCAAGACTCACTGACCTATTTCTTCAAGGATGTGCTGGTACAGAGCCACTAAGCCCAGCAGTCCCCATGTCCTTATGGTGGCCAAAGAGGACATTAGACAGTGAGTGTGTTCCCATGATGCTGGTAAGCATGATTAAACCTGACACATGGGGGGCCCAGAAGATTATCATGCATCTAGGGTGCAAGGAAACTGCAAGGTGCTATAAGTGGGGGATGCCCCAGGGCTAGAAGTTGCAAGGAATAACCAGGGATGCAGGCATCCCTGTGTTCAATAATAGATGGGTGCTACTCTTCCCAAGGCAAAATCACCCTTAAAGTGTATCCTGAAGAACTGGGACCAATTTGACCCATAATCTTTGAAAAAGAAGCAGCTCATTTTTCTCTGTCAAACAGTGTGGCTGCGCTACCCTCTGCAAAGTGGAGAAACCTGGCCTCCTAAGGGAAGTATAAATTATAACTCCCTTCTACAATTAGACCTCTTCTGTAAGAGGGAAGGTAAATGGATTGAGGTCCCCTATGTGCAAGTTTTCTTTTCTCTAAGGGATAACCTTCAGCTATGTAAGGCTTATAACCTATGTCTGCTGGCCCCTCCTCAAGACTAACCCCATATTCAGGATTCCCTGTGGCTCCTCCTTCCACTGATACTGACCAGGTCTCCTCAGCTTCTATAACCTAAGGGGAGTCAGGGAAGGCCAAAATGGCCAAAGCACCTCAGGCTACTAGGATGCCACAACTCTGCCCCTTACAGGCAGTAGGAGGAGAATTTGGGCCAACCAAAGTACATACTCCCTTTTCACTTTCTGATTTAAAGCAAATCAAGGCAAACTTAGGAAAATTTTCAGATGACCCAGACAAATACGTGGATATTCTGGCCTGGGTCAGTCCTTTGAATTAGATTGGAAAGACATGTTGTTGCTTGGTCAACCCTAACCAACAATGGGAGAGAGGCTGCTCTAGCAGCAGCTCAAGAGTTGGGGACACCTGATACCTTGGTCAAGTACATGACCAAATGACACCAGAGGAGAAGAGTAGATTTCCTGCAGGTAGACGAGCAGTCCCTAGCATGGACCCTCACTGGGATCTTGACTCAGAACATGGGGACTGGAGCCGTACATACCTATTAACCTACATACTGGAGGGATTAAGGCAAACTAGGAAAAAGCCCATGAACTATGCAATGTTATCCACCATAACTAAGGGAAAGGAAGAAAACCCAACAGCCATCCTTGAGTGGTTATAAGAGGCCTTAAGAAACTATCCTCCCCTGTCGCCAGACTCCATCGAGGGTCAGCTAATATTAAAAGACAAATTTATTACACAATAGCAGTGGACATTAGGAGGAAGCTCCAGAAGCTGGCCCTGGGATCAGAACAGAGTCTAGAATCATTACTAAATCTAGCAACCTTGGTGTTCTATAATAGAGACCAGGAGGAACAGGCTGAAAGGGACAGGAGGGACAAGAGAAAGGCCACAGCCCTAGTCATGGCCTTCAGGCAAGCAGACTCAAGGGGCTCAGAAAAGGGAAAGGCTTGAGTTAGCTGCCAGTCTGGCAGAACTTGCTACCACTGCAGACTACTGGGACACTTTAAGAAAGATTGTCCCCAGAGGAATGGACCACCTCCTTGTCCTTGCCCACTGTGCCAAGGGGATCACTGGAAGGCACACTATTCCAGGAGACGAAGGTTCCCAGGGCCTGAGGTGGCTAACAAGATGACACAACAGCAGGACTGAGGGTGCCCAGGGCAAGCACCAGCACAAGCCATCACCCTTACCAAGCCCCTGGTAAAGCTAATCATAGGGGTCCAACAGGTCAGTCTTCTCCTGGACACTGGCACAGCCTTCTCAGTTTTGCTTTCCTGTCCTGGACGGTTGTCCTCCAAGTCTATAACTGTCCAAGGAGTCTTAGGGCAAGCAGTCTCCCGATACTTCTCCCAGCCCCTAAGCTGTAACTGGGGAGATATACTCTTCTCCCATGCCTTCCTCTTCATGCCAAAAAGTCCCACTCCCTTACTAGCGTGGGACCTGTTAGCCAGAGCAGGAGCCATTATCTATATGAACATCATCAGGGAGGAAATCCATTTCTGCTACCCATTATTTAAAGAAGGGATTAATCCCAATGTTTGGGCAATGGAGGGACAATTTGAGTGGACAAAGAATGCCTGCCCAATTTGAATAAGGCTAAAGGATCCCATCTTTTTTCCTTAACAAAGACAGTGTCCCCTAAGACTGGAAGCCAAAAATAGGCTACAGGATATTGTAAGGAACTTAAAAGCTCAGGGTCTAGTGAGGTTCTGTAACAGCCCTTGTAATACTCCAATTTTAGGAGTACAAAAACCTGATGGACAATGGAGGCTGGTGCAAGATCTCTGGCTTATTAATGAAGCTGTGATCCCTTTATACCCAGGTGAACCCAAGCCATACACTTTGTTCTTTCAAATGCCAGGAGAGGCCAATGGTTTACAGTCCTAGAACTTAAGAATGCCTTTTTCTGTGTTCCATTACATCCTGACTCCCAGTTTCTGTTCACCTTTGAAGACCCTTTAGACCAGAATTCTCAGCTCATCTGGACAATGGTACCCTGGGGCTTTTGAGATAGCCCCCACCTGTTTGGCCAGGCTCTAGCTGAGAACCTTAGTCATTTTTCACATCCAGGTACCCTGGTTCTTCAATATATGGATGACTTACTTTTAACTGCTAACTCAGAAACCCAGTGTCAGCAGGACACCCAAGATCTCCTAAACTTTCTAGCCACCTGTGGATATAAGGTTTCCAAACAAAAAACCCAACTTTGCAGGCAAGAGGTAAAATACCTAGAGCTTGTCTTGTCTAAGGGCACTTGGGCCCTTGACGGAGAATGTCTCTAACTCACCCTGGCCTTCCCCCATCCAAAAACCTTAAAACAGTTGTGGGGAATCTTAGGAATAAATGGTTCCTGCCAATTGTGGATTCCCAAATATGGTGAAATATCCAAACCCGTATACACTCTAATTAAGGAAACCAAAAGGCTTATACCCATCTAATAAAATAGGACACTATAGCTGAGGCAGCCTTTCAGACCCTGAAGCAGCACTACTGAAGGCTCCAGCTCTAAGCCTTCCTACAGGGAACGACTTCTCCCTATATGTTACAGAAAAGACAGGAGTGACACTGGGGGTTCTCACCCAGACTCAGGGAACCATGCCACAACTGGTGGCGTACCTAAGTAAGGAAAATGATGCAGTAGCAAAAGGCTGGCCATATTGCTTGCAGGTCATAGCTGCAGTGGCTATTACTGGTCTTAGAAGCTGTTAAAATAGTGCAGGGGAAAGATCTAACTGTATGGACTTCACACGATGTAGCTGAAATTCTGGCCTCTATGGAGGCTTATGGCTGTCTGACAACTGCTTACTCAAATGTCAGGCCTGAATGCTCAAAGGGCCTGTACTGCAGCTGTGCACATGTGCAGCCCTTAACCAGCAATTTTTCTTCCTGAGGAAGGAGCAGACAAAGAACATGACTGTCAACAGGTTATAGCCCAGAACTATGTGGCTCAAGAGGATCTCTTAGAAACTCCTCTAGCCAATCCTGACCTTAACCTATACACTGACGGAAGTTCGCTCACGGAAAATGGAGCTCAGAAGGCAGGATCTGCAGTAGTCAGTGATCAAACAGTGCTTGAAAGTAATTTCCTCCCTCCTGGAACTAGTACCCAGCTGTCAGAACTAGTAGCCCTCACTTGAGCTCTAAAATTAGGAAAAAGAAAGAGAATAAATGTATACATAGATTCCAAATGTGTTTACCTGGTTCTGCACACTCACGCTGCCATTTGGAAGGAAAGAAGGTTCCTAACTTTGGCAGGAACTCCGATTAAATATCATAAGGAAATTTTAAACATATTGAAAGCTGTCCAAGAACCCAAAGAGGTAGCAGTCTTACATGCCAAGGTCACCAGAAAGGAGATAAGAAGGAAGCAGAGGGCAATCACTGAGCTGACCTATAGGCAAAAAGGGCAGCTAGACAAGAATTTATAGAAGGACCTTTAACATGGAAAAACCCTCTCCAGGGAACTAGAGCTCAATACTCACCAGAAGAGGTAGAGTGGGCAATCTCCCAGGGACATTATCTTCTTCCTTCAGGATGGCTAGCCACTGAGGAGGGAAAAGTACTCCTATCTGTGGCCAGCCAGTGGAAAGTACTTAAAACTCTACATCAAACCTTCCATATGGGTATAGAGAATACATAACAAACGGCCAAATCTATATTTACAGAAAATGTTCTCTTCAAGGCTATCCAACAAATAATCCAAAGGTGTGAAATATGCCAGATATATAATCCTTTAGCACATTGCAAAGTTCCTCCTGGGGAATAGCAAACTGGTCATTACCCAGGTGAGGACTGGCAGATGGATTTTACCCATAAGCCTAAGTCTCAGAGATATCAATATCTGTTAGTATGTGTACATACCTACTCATACTGGGTTTAGACTTTCCCCTGTAGAACAGAAAAAGCCCAAAAGGTAATAAAAGTCCCAATTAAGGAAATAATCCCTAGATTCAGACTCCCTTGCTGTCTACAAAGTGATAAAGGTCCTGCCTTCGAAGCTGCAGTGACCCAAGGAATTTCCAAAGTGTTAGGAATACAGTATCATCTCCATTGTGCTTGGAAAGTGGAGAAGATGAATGAAATTCTTAAGAGACACTTAATAAAACTTGTACAGGTAACCCACCTCCTGTGGTCTTCTCTATTACTCAAGATAGCACTCTTGAGGGCTGAAAACTCTCCTCAGAAAACAGGACCCAGCCCCTATGAGATGCTTTATGGATGGTCCTTTCTTACTAATGATCTTGTATTAGACATGGAAACAGCAGATCTAATAAAAGATATAACCTCCTTAGCTAAGTACCAACAGGCTCTTAGAACTTTACCTGATGGACATCCTAGGGAAAAAGGGAAAGAGTTGTTCTGCCCTGGAGACTTGGTGCTCTTTAAATCTCTCCCCTCAGACTCTCCCCCTCTAGGCCCATCTTGGGCAGGACCATCTTCCGTTATTCTGTCTACCCCAACAGCAATTAAGTTGGTGGGAATTAACTTTAACTTGTGGATTCATCACACTCAGCTGAAAACTTGGACGCTTCCTAAAGAAAATCATAGGCCCTCCACTCCACAGCCTGAAGTTCCAGGAGATGATCCTTTGAGAGCCTTTAGAGGATCTACGTTTGCTCTTCTGACAAGATCCCCAGGACAGTTACTACTCATGAGTCTAACTTACATCCTGGCATTAACAGGATTATCACTCTTAAATTTACTATTTGCAACTGAACTCTGTGGTCACTCCTATGGATTGGCCTACATATTATCACTCCCTCAAATCATATGGGGCTTATAGCTCCCTTGGTCACCAATCTACAACTTCCATCTACCTCAAACTTCACTTATGTGAACTCTACTATCAACTGCAATACTTTCCTATGCCAAAACTTGGTTGCCTTACCCCCAGGCCTCAACTGCCTAGCACCAGGCTTATTCCATGTTTGTGGCATCAAAGCTTGCCACTGCTTGAACAATACCCATGGGAAAATATGCTTCCTCACGTTCCTAGTGCCCCCCATGACAATTTACACCAACTCTCAGGTGCACAGTCGCCTCTTGCCAAGGCCATGCCATACTCGAACTCCATTTATTCCTTTCATAGTGGGGGCCAGAATAATAGGAGGACTTGGTACTGGCGTTGGAGGAATTACTACCTCTACTCAGTTTTACTATAAGCTGTCTCAGGAGTTAAATGATAATGTGGAAAAGGTTGCTATTTCTGCAGAAGCAGCTTAACTCTTTGGCTGCCATGCCCCTTCAAAACAGAAGGGACTGGAGATCCAAGATGGCCAAATAATAACAGCTCTGGAGTACATTTCCCAGTGAGAGTAACACAGAGAGTGAGTTATCACCACATTTCCAAATGAGGTACCAGGTGCACCTCAATGGGACTGTTTGCACAGTGGGTGTAGCTCAAGAAGGGCAAGCCAAGGCATGGTAGGGAGCTGCCTCACCAGGGAATTGCAATCCCCAGAGGACACCCCTCCATAACCAACAGAGGCCATCGGGGGCTTTTGCATCCACTTCAGCACTCTGGTTCAGATACTGTGCTTCTCCCACAGTTTTTACCACCCACAGACCAGGAGATTCCCAGGCCAAAAACACCACAAGTTTCCAGCACAGCTGTTTCAGCCAGTGCTGTGGGTTTCTACACAAAAACTCACACAAGTCTGGGCAGCTGTTTCAACTGGCGCCTGGAGTGACTGGAAGACAGAGCTTCCCATTCAACTGAAAAGGAGGGGGCTGAAAGGAGGGAGCCAGGTGATCCGGCTCAGTGGCTCTTACCTCCACAAAGACCAGCAATCTGAAACGCTCTGGATTCAGAGTTTTGCAGCAAGCACAGCAAGACCTGGGACAGCCCAGCTCTGTGCAAGGAAGGGTGTCCACTACTACTGAGGCAGTCCGCCATTACTGGGCAATCCACCATCACCAAGGCAGTCCACCAGTACTGAGGCAGTCCGACATTACTGAGGCAGACTGCCATTACCAAGGCAGTTCTAACCATACCTCTGTAAACAAAACCTCAAGGACGTTTACACAGTAGCTGGGCAGAGCCCACAGCAGTTCAGCAATGCCTCTGCTGACAGACTGTGCCTAGACTACCTCCTTGCTGGGCAGGGCATCTCTGAAAAAAGATAGCAGCACATCAGAAACTTATAAATAAAGCCCCACCTTCCCAGGACAAAGCACCTGGGAAAAGAGGCAGTTATGAGTTCCACTGCAGCAGGCTTAAACATACCCGCCCAGCAGCTCTGAATGGAACAATGGAGCTCCCAGCACAGCACTTGAGCTCTGATAAGAGACAGACTATCTCCTCAAGTGGCTCCCTGACACCCATAGATCCAAAGCAGCCCCTCACAAAGGAGAGCTCTGGCTGAGACCTGGCAGGTACCCTTCTGGGATGAAGATAACAGAAGAAGAAACTGGCAGCAACCCTTACTGTTCTACAGTCCCCGTAGGTGATTACTAGGAAAGCAGGGTCTGAAGTGAACCTTCAGCATTCCTACAGCAGAGGGCCCTGACTGTTGGAAGGAAAACTAAAACACAGAAAGAAATAGCTTCAACATCAACAAAAATGATGTTCACTCAGAGACCTCATCAAAAATTCACCAACAACAAAGACCACAGTTAGATAAATCCAAGAAGATGGGGAGAAACCAGTGCAAAAAGGATGAAAACTAAAAACCAGAATGCCTTTCCTCCTCCAAGGGATCACAACTCCTCACCAGCAAGGGAACAAAGCTGGTTGGAGAGTGAGTTTGATGAAATGACAGAAGCAGGCTTCAGAAGGTGGGTAATAACAAACTTCTCCGAGCTAAAAGAACATGTTCTAACCCATTACAAAGAAACTAAGAACCGTGAAAAAAGGTTAGATGAAATGCAAACCAGAATAACCAACTTAGAGAAGAACACAAACGACCTAATGGAGCTGAAAAACACAGCATGAGAATTTTGCAAAGCACACATAAGTTTTAATAGCTGAATCAACCAAGCAGAAGAAAGGATATCAGAGATTGAAGATCAACTCAATGAAATATAATGAGAAGGTAAGATTAGAGAAAAAAGAGTGAAAAGAAATGAACAAATCCTCCATGAAATAGGGGATTATGTGAAAAGACCTAATCTACATTTGATAGGTATACCTGAATGTGACGGGGAGAATGAATCCAAGCTGGAAAACACTCTTCAGGATATTATCCAGGAGAACTTCCCCAGCCTAGCAAGGCAGGCCAATATTCAAGTTCAGGAAATAGAGACCACCACAAAGATATTCCTCATAAAGAGCAACTCCAAGGCACATAATCATCAGATTCACCAGGGTTGAAATGAAGGGAAAAATGCTAAGCGCAGCCAGAAGAAAGGTCAGGTTACCCACAAAGGGAAGCCTGTCAGACTCACAGCAGATCTCTCAGCAGAAACCCTACAAGCCAGAAGAGAGTGGGGGCCAATATTCAGCATCTTTAAAGAAAATAACTTTCAACCTAGAATTTCATATCCAGCTAAACTAAGCTTCATACGTGAAGGAGAAAGAAAATCCTTTACAAACAAGCAATTGCTCAGAGATTTCAATACCACCAGGCCTGAATTACAAGAGTTCCTGAAAGAAGCACTAAACATGGAAAGGAACAACAAGTACAGCCACTCCAAAAATACACCAAATGAAAAAGACCATCGACACAATGAAGAAACTGCATCAACTAATGGGCAGAACAACCAGCTAGCATCAAAATGGCAGGATCAAATTCATGCATAACAATATTAACCTTAAATGTAAATGGGCTAAATGCCCCAGTCAAAAGACACAGACTGGCAAACTGGATAAACAGTCAAGATCCATCAGTGTTCTGTATTCAGGAAACCCATCTCACATGCAGGGACACAAATAGGCTAAAAATAAAGGGATGGAGGAAGATCTACCAAGCAAGTGGAGTGCAAAAAAAAAAAAAAAAAAAAAAAAAAAAAAGCAGGAGTTTCAATCATAGTCTCTGTTAAAGTGAACTTTAAACCAACAAAGACCAAAAGAGATAAAGAAGGGTATTACATAATGGTAAAGAATCAATGCAACAAGAACTAATGATCCTAAATATATACTCACCCAATAGAGGAGCACCCAAATACATAAAGTAAGTTCTTAATGACCTACAAAAAGACTTAGACTCCCCCACAATAATAGTGGGAGTCTTTAACACTCCATTGTCAATATCAGACAGATCAACAAGACAGAAAATTAAAAAGGATAACCAAGACTTGAACTCAGATCTGGACCAAGTGGACCTAATAGACATCTACAGAAATCTCCACCTTAAGTCCACAGAATATACATTCTTCTCAGTACCACATTGCCCCTACTCTAAAATTGACCACATAATTGGAAGTAAATCACTCCTCAACAAATGCAAAAGAACGGAAATAATAACAAACAGTCTCCCAGGCCACAGTGCAATCGAATTAGAACTCAGTCTTAAGAAACTAACTCAGAACCGCACAACTTCATGGAAACTGAACAACTAGTTTCTGAATGGCAATGGGATAACCAATGAAATAAAGGTAGAAATAAAGATGTTCTTCGAAACCAACGAGAACAAAGACACACGTACCAGAATCTCTAGGACACATTTAAAGCAGTGTCTAGAGGGAAATTTATAGCAATAAATGCCCACATGAGAAGCAAGAAAAGATCTAAAATTGTTACCCTGCCATCAAAATTGAAAGAGCTAGAGGAGAAAGATCAAAAAACATCAAAAGCTAGCAGAAGACAAGAAATAACTAAGATCAGAGCAGAAATGAAGGGCATAGGGAGAGAAAAACCCTTCAAAAAATCAATAAATCCAGGAGCTGATTTTTTTGAAAAGAGCAACAAAATAGACCACTAGCCAGATTAATAAAAAAGAGATGAGAATCAAATAGATACAATAAGAAATGATAAAGGGGATATCACTGCTGAGACCACAGAAATAAAAACTAACATCAGAGATTGCTGCAAACAAATCTATGCACATAAACCAAAAAACCTAGAAGAAATAGATAAATTCCTGGACACTTGCATCCTCCCAAGCCTAAACCAGGAAGAAGTTGAATCCCTGAATAGACCAATAAAAAGGGCTGAAGTTGAGGCAGCTATTAAGAGCCTACCAACCAAAAAAAGTCCAGGTCCAGATGGGTTCACAGCCGAATTCTACCAGATGTACAAAGAGGAGCTGGTACCATTCCTTCTGAAACTATTCCAAACAAAAGCAAAAGAGGAAACCCTCACTAAATCATTATATGAGACCAAAATCATCCTGATACCAAAACCCAGCAGAGACTTAACAAAAAAAGAAAACTTCAGGCCAATATCCATGATGAACATAGGTGCAAAAATCTTCAATAAAATACTGGCAAACTGATTACAACAGCCCATCAAAAAGCTTATCCATCATGATCAAGTAGGCTTCATCCCAGGGATGCAAGGCTGATTCAACATATGCAAGTCTATAAACGTAATCCACCACATACACAGAACCAAAGACAAAAACCACCTGATTATCTCAATTGATTCAGAGAAGGCCTTTGACAAAATTCAACAGCGCTTTATGCTAAAAACTCTCAATAAGCAAGGTATTGATGGAATATGTCTCCATCATATTTATGACAAACCCACAGCCAATATCATACTGAATGGGCAAAATCTGGAAGCATTCTCTTTGAAATCTGGCACTAGACAAGGATGCCCTCTCTCACCATTCCTATTCAATGTAGTATTGGAAGTTCTAGCCAGAGCAATTAGGTAAGAAAAAGAAATAAAGTGTATTCAATTAGGAAAGGAGGAAGTCAAGCTGTTTCTATTTGCAAACAACATGACTGTATATTTAGAAGACCCCATCCTCTCAGCCCAAAATCTTCTGAAACTGATAAGCAACTTCAGCAGTCTCAGGATACAAATCACTGTGCAGAAATCACAAGCATTCCTATATGCCAATAACAGACTAAGACAGAGCCAAATCAAGGGCCAACTCCCATTCACAATTGCTACAAAGAGAATAAAATACACAGGAATACAACTAACAAAGGATGTAAAGGACTTCTTCAAGGAGAACTAAAAACCACTGCTTAAGGAAACAAGAAAGGACACAAACAGATGGAAAAACATCCCATGCTCATGGTTAGGAAGTAACCCTAAGTAATTTAAAGATTTAATGCTAACCTCATCAAGCTACCAATGACCTTCTTCACAGAACTGGAAAAAACCACCTTAAACTTCATATGGAACCAAAAGAGAGCCCACATAGCCAAAACAATCCTAAGCAAAGAGAACAAAGCTGGTGGCATCATGCTACCTGACTTCAAACTATACTACAAGGCTACAGGAATCAAAACAGCATGGTACTGGTACCAAAACAGAGATTTACACCAATGGAACAGAACAGAGGTATTGGAATCAATGCCACACATATACAGCCATCTGATCTTTGACAAACCTGACAAAAACAAGCAATGGGGAAAGGATTCCTTGTTTAATGAATGATCTGGAGAAAACTGGCTAGCCATGTGCAGAAAGCTGAATCTGGACCCCTTCCTGACACCTTACACTAAAATTAACTCCAGATGGATTAACAACTTAAACATAAGACCTAACATCATAAAAACCCTAGAAGAAAACCTAGGCAAAACCATTCAGGACATAGGCATAGGTAAGGACCTCATGACTAAAACACCAAAGCACTGGCAACAAAAGCCA
This sequence comes from Sapajus apella, assembly GCF_009761245.1. Lineage (NCBI taxonomy): Eukaryota > Metazoa > Chordata > Mammalia > Primates > Cebidae > Sapajus > Sapajus apella. The sequence continues at coordinate 5,482,639 of NW_022437047.1, forward strand.
AAATAGACAAATGGGACCTAATCAAACTGCACAGCTTCTGCATAGCAAAAGAAACAATCATTAGCTTGAACCAGCAACTAACAGAATGGAAAATATTTTTGCAATCGACCCATCCAGAATCTACAAAGAACTTAAACATATTTACAAGAAAAAAAAAACAAAAAACAAAAAAAAACCCATTCAAAGGTGGGCAAAGGATATGAACAAACACTTTTCAAAAGAAGACAGTTATGAGGCCAATAAACATATGAAAAAATGCTCATCATCACTGGTCATTAGAGAAATTCAAATCAAAACCACATTGAGTTATCATCTCAAGTCAGTTAGAATGGTGATCATTAAAAAATCTGGAACAACAAATGCTGAAGAGGATGTGGAGAAACAGGAACACTTTTACAATGTTGGTGGGAGTGTAAATTAGGTCAGCCATTGTGGAAGACAGTGTGGCGATTCCTCAAGGACCTAGAAATAGAAATTCCATTTGACCCAGCAATTCCATTACTGGGTATATACCCAAAGGATTATAAATCACTCTATTATAAAGACACATGCACGCAGCATATGTTTATTGGGACACTGTTTACAATGGGAAAGACCTGGAACCAACCCAAATGCCCATTGATGATAGACTGGACAAGGAAAATGTGGGACATATGCACCATGGAATACTATGAAGCCATAACAAACAATGAGTTTGTGTCCTTTGTAGCGACATGGATAAATCTGGAAACCATCATTCTCAGCAAACTGACATAAGAAAACAAAATCAAACACCGTGTGTTCTCACTCATAGGCGGGTGTTGAACAATGAGAACACATGGACACAGGGAGGGGAGCATCACACACTGGGGTCTGTTGGGGGTGCTAGGGGAGGAACAGTGGTGGGTGGGGATATTAGGGAGAGATACAATGGGGAGAAATGCCAGATAGAGGCGACAGGGGCATGGAGGCAGCAAACCACCTTGCCGTGTATGTATCTATGCAACAATCCTGCATGATCTGCCCATGTACCCCAGAAAATAAAGTACAAAATAAATAAATAAATAAATAAAAATAATTTAACTTAAAAATGAAAAAAAAAAAAAAATAGAAGGACCCTGGATCTGCTAACAGCAGAGAAAGGAGGAACCTGTCTCTTTTAGGAGAAGAATGCTGCTACTTTGTAAATCAATCAGATATTGCCTTAAACAAAGTTAAGAGAACTCAGGGATCAATTGAACGCAGGGCTTAAGACCTTCAAGAAACAGGATTGTGGAGCTTGTTTAACAACTGGCTGTCCTGGCTCTACCCTCTTCTAGAGCTGTTTGTAACCATTCTATTATTGCTGGGCTTCAGGCCTGTCATCTTTAACCTTATTAAATTTGTTTCTTCTAGAATTGAGGCCATGAGGCTACAAATGGTCCTACAAATGAAACCCCGGATGTCCTTGGCTGGTAAGTTCTATCATGAACCTCTGGATCAACCTGCATCTCTGAAGACTTCCTTCTGGAGGAAACCTCAACTGCAAGGCCCCTTCTACGCCCCAGTTCAGCAGGAAGTAGTTAGAGAGCGATCAATGCCGTGTCCTAACAGCAGTTGGACTTTTCTGTTCATAGGGAGGACTGAGGAACTGTGTCCATCAGGGGCATGGTTTCAAAGGCAGGAATTTCCTGGCTCCATCCCTCCATCTAGGGACAAGAAGGGTTTCACATGTAAAGTTCTTTGTCTGGATTTTCTGCGTGGGGGACAGGTAGGGAAAGCCAGGTGGAACTCCTCTGCCCCCTAAATCTGGCCAAAAGCTCTGGGAGTAGGGGGCTCTAACTCAGGGCTATGGACCAAGTAGCCAATCCAGTATCAGGGTCAAAGATCTATCACTCCAGAGGAAGTTTGAAAGAGCTCCTCTTATTGGATAAAAACATAAGTGGGGAAGGAATAATTCAAGGGTTAAAACTTCAGCTGCTCCTTATCTGAAGGGATATCCCTCTCTGGATTCCCCTCCCACAACAGTGTGAAAGTGCTTGCTGGCGCTCTCTCTCTTTCTCTCTATCTCTCTCTTTCTCTCTCTCTCTCTCCTCTCCCTCTCCTCCCTCTCCCTCTCCTCCCTCTCCCTCTCCTCCCTCTCCCTCTCCTCCCTCTCCCTCTCCCTCTCCTCCCTCTCCCTCTCCTCCCTCTCCCTCTCCTCCCTCTCCCTCTCCCTTCCCCCTCCCCATCCTCCTCCACCTCCTCCTCCTCCTCCCCATCCTCCTCCTCCTCGCCCTCCCTCTTCCTCAATAATGGCACTCACTGTGCCTCTGGGGCCCCTTTCCCCATTTTTCCTGGTTATAGAGGCCAAGAACCTCTTCAGAACTCGGAGCTGGGTACAATCCCCTCTTACATGTGCATATACCTTACTATGTTTATTCTTATTAATCAACCAGTTTAATCAGCAATTGCTAGGAAGACAACTGGCTACATTTCTGGCAAAAGAAAAGTTATTAAACAATTTCACACCTTACTGTGAAATGCAAATTAAATAACAATGAGAAAATTTTTCTTTACTATCACTCAGCCTCTGCGGGTGTGAATTTAAATGTGTATAAACTATCTTCAGGCAAATTTGATAATGTATATCAAAAGCCTTAACAATATGTATAAACAACAAACCCAAAATTCAGTTACTAGAAATTTATCCTAAGGAAATAATTAAGCATATGGTCAAACTTTTAGCCTAATTAACTTCAAAGCTGTTTGTTTTACAGTTGTTTGTAGCAGCGAAAAATTTGAAACAATCAAAATTTTCAACAATTGAGAGTTAGATGTCTCAGTAAACATCTGTGTAAGGGAAGGTTATTATGCCACTAAGACATCATGTAAGAGATGATTGTATACTGACAGAGAAATATGTTTACAATTTTAATGCAAAAATAAAGAGAATATAAATAGGTATTTGATGAAAAGAAATGGGCTATTGTATTTCTCATCAGAATTGGGGGTTGAAATTTGGGCAAACAGAAAGGAAGAGATTGCTAATTATATGAAAAGATTCTATTGGATCAAAAGATGTGGGGAGACCAGTTATGACAGTTTAAAAAAAAATGTAATGGAGAGAAGATATGCAGGTGGGGGAGCTGGAGAAGAAAGATGGGCTGGGAGGAGGGGGCAATGGAGAGACAAGGTTTAAAATGTCATTTATTGTGTTTTGCTCTCTAGTGTCCCTAGAGACCTAAGAAAAACGGGGGAAGACACATATTCTTCACCAAGACTTTATGGGATACATTACTCTTTATTTGACTAAATCTCTGGGCATAGCTTGATTCAAGAGGTGCCCACTTGTATTTGTATTACTTTAAAAACCTTTCAAAAAATAGTACAAACTTTAATGAATAATTCAAGTCTACTATTTTATACTTAAAACACTTTCTTGTTTTTTAAGACATAGCTACTAAAAAGTTATGTAATGCCCTGTTTCTTTCTCGCATGTCCTTATCTGTGAATGAGACAGCAATCAATTACTTGCTTTGTTAGGCTGATGCATGCTTGGTAAAAGCCTCCTGCAATATATATTATGCATCAAGCCTTAGATCTACGGTACTTGGAATTACTATTATTTTAATGATATTTATAGAAAGGTCCAAGATTATATTTCTGTTAATGCTCCTAATATCTTACTGCTTTACCTAAATTTGCATTTAATAACTCATGTATGATGAACATACCTGGCTATGTATTCCAGATTATTCTTAGTATTCATACTTGTCTTTATTTGCTTGTTTAAATTATTTTTAATTCCAAGAAAACCCCTTTTGAGTTTAGATTGTTAGTGTTAATATAAGGTTTGAGCTTTGCTTGCAAAAGATTGAAATTTTCAGGTTTTACCCACAATAGAAATAACTGACATGTTCACAGATTATTTATAAACACTCACTATATTTTAAGGGTATTTAATACATTCAAACTTTATACAACCTTATGAGATAGGTATTATTAGAATCTAGAATTCATAGTGAAGAAAGTTTAGGGACATGTAACTTGTCCAGATTCACAGCTGGTAACTGGGAGCATGGGGATTTAAACTTAGGCAATACGGTGCTATGCCTGTGCTCTTATTCACTGTACTGACCCTATTCTACTTTCAGGATACTAATTGACTATCTCTGTGCAGTTACCTCTGGTTTTCTTTTTGGATAATACTTGTTTAAAGAAAAACCAAACTGTAAAATTTAAAGAAATTTATTCTGAGCCAATATGAATGATGATGTCCTAGGGAATAGTCTCAAGAGGTCCTGAGAAAGCGTGCCTGAGGCAGTGGGGTTATAGTTTGGTTTTACTTATTTTAGGGATACAGGAGTTACAGGTAAAGACATAAATTAACACATGAAAGGTAGGCATTGGTTCGGCCCCAAAAGGCAGGCCATCTCAAAGTTGGGGAATACAAGTCATAGGTGGAGGAAAGAGTGAAGCTTTGTCTAAAGAATTGAACTTGTAGGAGGAAATGCTTGAGTTAAGACAAGGGGAGTTGTGGAGGCCAAGGTTCTTGCTATGTGGATGAAACCTCAAAGGTAGCAGCCTTCAGAGAGAACAGATGGTAAATATCTCTTTTCAGACCTCAACAGGTGTCAGACTCTTTGTTAATCTCTTCTTAATCTGGGAAACATCTCCAAAGAGAAGTCCTGGCTGCATTAATGGAGATTCTCTACAGATGCAAATTTGCCACATGAAAGACAGCTTTGCAAAGCCCTTTCAACATATGTCAAAACATACATTTTGGGGTAAGTTATTTGGATTTTCTTTAGTGTCTGCTATCTGTCATATGATGCTATATCAGAGTCAGGTTGGAATTTGGTATCTTATTGCCACAAAGGGTCTGTTTGGTCATTTTTATTGTCTCAGTTTTAATGTTAATGTTGGTCAGTTATGTCTAAACTTTAGAGTTCAAGACGGAGTATAAAGAGGTGTGTCCAACCTTCCTTCCTATCAGGGATAAGAATTCAGTTTTTCAGGTTTCTCTAGGGTCTCCTTGGCCAAAAAGGGATCTGTTCAGTTGATTGGGGCTTGGGATTTTATTTTTAGTTTACATACCTATCTCACAGTATGTGTACTTTATGAAATGCTTAGTTAGTTATTATAGCTATTATAATTTCTTTCATTAACTGTCATTTATTTTTACCTGGCTATTGTTGGAACATATATTCAATAATTATTATTTCCATATTTATTTCATAACTACACAGTAAATCCTTTGAATATTATAGTGCCCTCCATAATTCCTTTTTTTAGGTACATATGCATATGAATAAGTAATAAAATTATTGGTCTTTTTCATATAATAAATAAATAATAAATTTATTTGATATTTAGCTATAATTTTTGCTTCCTTTTGATCTTATTGATTAAGCAACTTTTTAATATTATAGGTTATACTAATTTTGAAAGTTAAAAAAATTCTTTTATTTGTTTATTTATTTTTTCTTCAACTTTAATTTTAAATTCCTGGGTACATGTGCAGGATATGCAGATTTGTTACATAAGCATGTACCATGGTGGTTTGCACCACACATCAACCTATCGCCTAGCTATTAAATCCAGTATTTATTAGCTATTCTTCCTGTTGCTCTCCTTCCCCTCACCCTGCCCCCAGCAGGTCCCAGAATGTGTTGTTCCCTCCCATGTGTACATGTGTTCTCATCGTTCAGCTCCCACTTATAAGACAGAAACTGTGCCTTTTGGTTTCCTGTTTTTGCATTAGTTTCCTAAGGATAATGGCTTCCAGCTCCATCCATGTTCCTGCAGAGTACATGATCTTGTTCGTTTTTACTGCTGCAAGGTATTATCTGGTGTATATGTAACACATTTTCTTTATCCAGTCTATCATTGATGGACATTTGGGTCGATTCCGTGTCTTTGTTATTTTGAATAGTGCTGCAATGAACATATGTGTACATGTATCTTTAGGATAGAATGATTTATATTTTGGGGGGTATATACTCAGTAATAGGATTGCTGGATCAAATGATGTGTCTGCTTGTAGATTTTGAGAAATCATCCCCCTTCTTTCACAGTGGTTGAAATAATTGACACTTCCACCAAAAGTGTATAAGTGTTTTTTCTCCACAACCTTGCCAGCATTTGTTGTTTTCTGGCTTTTTCAATAATTGTCATTTTGACTGGCATGAGATGGCATCTCATTGTGGTTTTGATTTGCTTTTCTTCTCTAATGATCAGAGATGTCAAGCTTTTTTTTTTTTCATGTGTTTGTCAGCCACATGAATGTCTTCTTTTGAGAAGTACTGGATTATGTACCTTGCCCACTTTTTAATAAGGTTGATCGTTTTTTTCCTTGTAAATTTGTTTAAGTTCCTTGTAGACTCTGGATATTACATGTCTGTCAGGGCCAGGCATGGTGGCTCACACCTGTAATCCAAGCACTTTGGAGGCCAAAGTGGGCGGATCACCTGAGGTTGGGAGTTCAAGACCTCTGTCAGATGGATAGATAGCAGAAATTTTCTCCCATTCTGTAGGCTGTCTGTTCACGCTAATGATAGTTCCTTTTGCTGTGCAGAAGTTCTTTAGTTTAATGAGATCCCATTTGTCAATTTTTGCCTTTGTTGCAATTGCTTTTGGTGTTTTCATCATGAAACCCTTGCCTGTCCCTATGTCCTTAGTGGTATTGCCTAGATTTTCTTCTAGGGTTTTCATAGTTTTGGGTTTTGCATTTAAGTGTTTAATCCATCTTGAGTTAATTTTGGTGTAAGGTTTAAGGAAGGATTTTCTCAATATGGCTAGCCAGTTCTTCCAGCCCATTTATTAAATAGGGAATCCTTTCCCCATTACTTGTCTTTGTCAGGTTTGTCAAAGATTAGATGGCTGTAGGTGTACAGTGTTATTTCTGAGTTTTCTATTTTGTTCCATTAGTCAATGTGTCTGTTTTTGTACTAGTACCATGCTGTTTTGGTTACTGTGGCCTTGTAGTATAGTTTGAAGTCAGGTAGTGTGATGCTTCTAACTTTGTCCTTTTTGCTTAGGATTGTCTTGGCTATATGGGTTCTTTTTTGATTTCATATGTATTTAAGAATTTTTTTTCTAATTCTTAAGAATGCCAATGGCAGTTTAATGGAAATAGCATTGAATCTATAAATTGTTTTGGGCAGTTTGGCCGTTTCAGTAATATTGATTCTTCCTATCCATGAGCATGGCATGTTTTCCCATTTGTTTGTGTCCTCTCAATTCCTTAAGTAATGGTTTACAGTTCTCTTTGAAGAGGTCCTTCACTTCACTTGTTAGCTGTATTCCTAGGTATTTTATTCTCTTTGTAGTACTTGTTAGTGCGAGTTCATTCATGATTTGGCTCTCTGCTTGCCTGTTGTTGGTGTATAGGAATGCTAATGATTTTTGCACATTGATTTTGTATCCCGAGGCTTTGCTGAAGTTGCTTATCAGCTTAAGAAGCTTTTGGGCTGAGATGATGGGGCTTTCTAGATATAGGACCATATCATCTGCAAACAAAGATAATTTGACTTCCACTCTTTATATTTGAATACACTTTATTTCTTTCTCTTTCCTGACTGCCCTGGCCATAACTTCCGATACTATGTTGAATAGGAGTGGTGAGAGAGGGCGACTTTGTCTTGTGCCAGTTTCCAAGGGGAATGCTTCCAGCTTTTGTCCAATTAGCATGATTTCAAAAGAGTCCACCACTCCTATCAACCAATCGTCTGACATTGGTTCTCCTTTATTGCCTGATAAGAGATCACTGACAGTGGAATGGTTCTGGCCAGTTTACTGAGAATGTGCATTGAGGGTTTTCATGTCCTCTACTTTGCTTTTTGACATTAGAGGGCTGAACACTCCAACCTGGCATCATGCTAATGCTGCCATTGTTTGTACATGGGACCCATGAAGGGGCATGAAACTAATTACAAATGTGCATGTTTCTCCTCTCATAAATATTTATGACTTTTCCTGTAGCTTTTTAAATATGTCTATTCAGTCACCCTGCCCAGCATAAATTTCTTTTCCCTTTGATCCTACCTCCAAGGGTCTGTTTCTGGCTTCTGGCCAAAGGTTATGCTTCCTAGCCTGTCAGTATGGCCACCCTGCAGGCTTCAACCACTTATGAGAAATAAAGTTGTTCTTTTTAAATGTATAAAAATCAAAATTCTTCAGATGACATGACACCAGGCTAATGTAAAAAAAAAGGTGTGTGTAAAAAAAAAAAAGCTGGAAAAAAATATAAAGCAACATGGTGCCAGTTAGTGTGGTTGTCCAATGCATAGTTGGTACGAGTATAAATTATATTCATTTTATGTGTGCGAAGAATAAAATCATAGTAACATAAAAGTATATACAGCCAGTGCTCTTTATTCATGAGTTCTGTTTCCATGGAGTCAACCAATCACACATTGAAGAAATTTGGAAAAAAATTAAAAATTATATCTGTACTGAACATGTCCAGACTTGTTCGCTTATAATTGTTTCCTAAATATTACAGCATAACAGTTATTTATATACCACCTACATTGTATTAGATAGCGTAAGTAATCTAGAATTAAGTATACAAAAGAATGTGTTTAAATTACAGGCAAATACTGCATCATTTTATATCAGAAACGAGCATTCATTCATGAATTTTGATATCTGTATGAGGTGCTAAAATGATTCCTTATGGATACAGAGAGAAAACTGTATGTCCATATGTAAATATATGCACATATAGGAGATATGAACATACAAATGGTATGAAAAATGTTTGACAAAATACATATTTCACACAGACTACATGCACCTTATGCCCCACAATGTAAATGCAAAGTAAGGTTTATCGGGGAAAGCTGATAGGCAGAGGGTCCCAAAGAGCTGCATATCTAGTTCTATCATTGATATCTCATGGGCAAGGGTCAAGGAGAGGCGATTTGTCCCCTAAACCTGTCTATTTTTTAAAAGGTTGAAAGGGGTTACTTGGAACATCTAGTCAAATAATAGAACACAAGGAAAGTTCCTCAGTGGAATAACTGGTCTCATTAGAAACCAGGAATTTCTGGAGCTCGTTGGTTGATGTAAACCTCAACCTTTGGAGTTTGCCAAAACCTGCTGAGCTGAATAAACACCATGAAGATCATGGAAACAAGCCTCCAAGGCTACTCAGATCTGCCTTTTGTCACTCACACCAAGTGAAAACAGGGATTTTTGGAGAAAAGTGAGGGATAACTTGTGTGGAAGCATTCGAAAATGAACTTTCACTTGGTACCTTGTGTATTCTGTGTGGTTGAATTTGTTTACCAGAAGAAAGAAATCAATCTGTCACTGTGCCATTCTAAATTAATACAAAGTAAGACATTGCTCTTGCCTTAGAGTGGTGGGAGTGATGAAAGCATGCTGTTCTTTCTAATGATAAACGGCATGAGTTTAAGAGTGTTCTAAATTTCTGGATAGATAAGCAATGTTTACATCTGAGGAAATGCATAAAAAAATAAATAAAACACTTTTCTCTGGGTACAATACATGGATTTTTTTGACTCTGTCAGCTAAAATTTAGCAAAACTTCTACAAAGCCCCAGTTTGCTTCTTAAGAGCACAATCATAGTCATTGTGTTAATAGGCCAGGCCTTTTGTAGCTGTTTTGTTCTACAAACACATGTATGCTGTAGTTTTGACTTCTTGCCAATGGAAACTCACAGCAGCTGGGAGAAGATGACAGAAAATAGCCCCTAAACAGATAAGCAACCCAATGTTTTTTTTCCATCTGACCACAAACACTAGACAAAAGCATTTATTAAATCTGGCAGGATGTAAAGCCTTTACCGGCTTTTATTGAAAGTTGCATGTAAAGTGAAATATTTGGAAACACAGATCCATTTTTTCACACCTGTGGTTCAACAAACTAGGCACCTCCTGTTGTGTTCCTGCCACATTAGAATCCTGGTGGAGAAAAGCAATTTTTTTCTAACTTTTATCTTCTGAAAGAGAATCTAATTAATTTGTGGTTGCAGCATTCATTTTACAGATATATTATTTGCGTTGCTTCATGAGCTCAGCAGTTGTGACAATGGACCTGTCATCCTGCTCAGTAATTGGAGCATCTCAAGAATACAAGACTTAACAAACAACTCATAACAAGTTCTATTTTGCTGGAAATATTCAGGGAAATAAATTATTCCCCAACCTTTATCTGGATCTCTGATCATAGCATCAACTTCCTGTCCCCTTGTGTTCCACTGTGCTCTTTCTTTACCTTTTACAGATGTTGACTTGCAAATAAACCATTTATAAGAGAGGTAGATAGAAAAAATGTGTACTGGAGCAAGTACGAGAGAGTGTCCCTTAATGACTCCATTTGCTGAAGCCCAAGCTTTGAAAATAACAATTACATAACAGATGCAACATGGTAGACTGTTGAAAAACTGACACTTAACCTATTTCATCAATAAGTGGTTTAGCAATAAACAAAAATAGTAATGATGTGTTGTGGTAAATGCTATTGCTAATTGCTCTGCTCTAATTACCCAGATAGAGCTACAATAAATAATTTGGTATGTTTATTTTTTTCTGTGACTTTTCCAGCTGCTCTCCCTCTAGAAATTGTCTTCTCCCTCATTCTTGTTTATAGAAGTCTTACCTATCTTCCAAGCAATAGATTCTCAAGAAAGCCAGCAGAATTCTCAGTCCCTGAGATGCATTCATTGGCCTTTAGTGTCTTGTACACATTATGACCACCACCATGTCAGCAGAAAATATAGTCAGGATGACTATCTTCCTTATCTTTTATCAGATCTGCTATCTATTTATCTCTATCGTGCTTTCTACTCCAGAAGGCTAACTTGTATAAATTACAATTAGGAACTCTCATAAACTGTGCTTTCTGGAAATCTCTGATGAATTGGAAGCCATTCAGGAGATCAGAGAGAGAAAGGAGAATAAGGTCTGATTTTTTTTTTTTTTTTTAGACGGAGTCTTGCTCTGTCACCCAGGCTGGAATGCAATGGTGTGATGTCGGCCCACTGCAACCTCAACCTCCCAGATTCAAGTGATTTTCTGGCCTTGGCTTCCCAAGTAGCTTGAATAACAGGTACTGCCACAACACTTGACTAGTTTTTCTATTTTTAGTAAAGACGGGGTTTCACCATGTTGGCCAGGCTGGTCTCAAACTCCTGACCTCAAGTGATCCACTAACCTTGGCCTCCCAAAGTGCTGAGATTACAGGCATGACCCACTGAGCCCATCCTAGATTTTTACTCCAGTGATTTCCTCCATGGACTGACCATGTTCTTTAACCTCCATGTCAGAGCTTCTTTCAAGCTGATCTCCTATTAACAACTACCTAAATGGCTATACTAACTCTTCCTCCCCTCATCTCTTCAGCATAGTCATTTTACAAATCTGCTACTCACTAGTTTCAACTGTGACTTTATTCCTTGTTGCCCCACCACACTCAAATTTCTATAAATAACCCCTTTCAAAGTATTCATTCTGTATAATAAACTTCTCCCAAATTTAGTGACTTTATCAAAAACTTTTATTTTTTCTCATAATGTTTTGGGTCAGGAATTTTAGCAGGACATGGCTGGCCAGTTTTTCTGCTGCAGGTAGTATTGACCAATGTTATTTGGTGGCATTCAGCTGGAGGCTATGATGTAGAATTCTGGATGCCGCAAAAGAAGTAGCACTCAAATATAAATTTCCTCAGCAAGGCAATTTACATCTATAGAAGGGTGTGGCTCACAGATGGAACAATGGTGAGCAAATGCCTGGACAAGAAGAAGGGGTACTTATGCCTGACAGAGGCTGCCCCTACTACTGTGTCATTCCCCTACTGGCTAGGGTTAGACTGCACAGTATAGTCTAATTCTGATTGGCTATTTTAAAGAGAGCAGGGGTACAAGCTGGAGAGGCGGGGTGGGTAGTTTGGTGGGAAGGATGCTTACAGGCAAGTCAGAACAGGATGGTTAAAGGCAGGTCGGAGCAGGTAAGCAGGGGTCAAAGCAGGTGACTAGAGCACATGACCAGAGCAGGTGACCGGGATGAGTCAGGACAGGGCAGGGGACCGGGGGAACAGATGTGAACAATTGATAGAACTGGTGGAAAAGGTTGTTTACTAAAACTACAAGGAAGTTTAACTTTAAAACAGAGAATTTAAGAGAGCTGAACATACTATTTTTCTCATTTTCTGAGACATCCTTCTTTTTTCATGAAAAGTAGCAAGTGTTTGAAGCTGAAGAGTTTTATCAACCTGTTTGCTGCCAATAAATTTTAATAGCTTAAAAGTCCCCTTTTGTTTCACATTCTCTTTGTCCCTTTCACCCCAAGCTAGCAGTATTTCTGCTGAAAAAAATATATATATATCTCAAGAACATTAGGTGTCTTCAATGGATTTTACTGGGTTTTGCTCTACCAGGCAAAAGATACATCCATGAACCTTTTTGGTCTTTCTCAGGCTTTAGCTTTTGTTGTAGAATTGGTTGTGGCCTTTGGTTATAGAGTTATGCCCTCACTGTAGCATTTGTATTAATTTTCTGTTTATTATGATGTTTTGACATAGTAACCTTTCTGGCTAGCTATTCTTAGAGACAGCAAGAGGCTCAGCTAGGATCATGTCTTCACTAAGTAAATCAACCCAGAGCCAGGTTTCCTCTTTCTGGTCAGTACAACCCAGGAGGAAATATTCCTCTGACTTCGTCATTTGAGGGCCAGGTATCAGAAAAGTTGGGACCCCTTTTATACCCCAAAGCTTACAGAAATTATTCAAACTATCCAATCCTACAATATTTACTCTGTCTCACCTTGCCTTTCTCACAGAAACCCCAATAGAGACTGGTGTAGACTTTCCCCTTGCTCCTGTCTTCTACCACCTGACCAAAACCTGGAGCTCTCCATGTACCCCTGCTTGGCACAGAGTGACACCCTCTCTAGGGTCAGTGAGTATAATACACTTATGTTTTTCTGAGCCTCTCCTGTCTCCTCTCTGGTTGCACCTAATTGACCATCACATAAAGAATACAGAACATTCAGCTTTTTTAAAACGCCATGCTTTGCATGATAATTTTCTTTCATTCTTTTTTTTTTGCTTCTAGCATTTTTGATATCTAGAGAGCTTTAGAATTTTTAAAATAATCAAGGCCTGTTTCCTTTCTAACTTAACAATTATTTCTTCAATTTGTGCTTCTCCTCTAACGTTTTACCATAAGTGGCAATAAAAGAAACCAGGTAGAACTTTCAACACTTTACTTGGAAATCTCCTTAGCTATCTATTTAAATTTATCACTTTTGACTTCCACTGTCAACTGCAGGACAAAATTTTACTAAGCTTTCTGAAATTTTGTAGAAAGGGCCCCATTTCCTTCACTTTCCAACAATACTCCCCTTCTTTCCTTCTGAATTCTTACAGCATGTTCCTCACTGGATATGATTTTCTGTCGCTTTTGTCCCCACCGTGTAAGTCAGCCATCTTTTATCACAAAAAGTGGCTGATATTTATAGCTGAGTAGACTTCTCGGCTTACTCCTTCCTGGTATTCCAGGAGGACCTTCTTTATGTTTGTTTTGTCTCTATCCCTTTCAGTCTAAGTAATTAAATATATATATATTGGGCCAGGAGTGGTGGCTCATGCCAGTAATCCCAGCACTTTGGGAGGCCGAGATGGGTGGATCAGCTGAGACCAGGAGTTCAAGATCAGCCTCACTAACATGGTGAAATGCCGTCTCTATCAAAAATACAAAAATTAGCCTGGTGTGGTGGTACACACCTGTAGTCCCAGCTACTCAGGAGGCTGAGGCAGGAGAATCACTTGAACCTGGGAGTTGGAGGTTGCAGTGAGCCGAGACTGTGCCACTGTGCCACTGCAGTACAGACTGGGTGACAAAGGAAGACTCCATCTCAAAAAAAAAAAAAAAAAAAAAAAATGGCTTCCTTTTTGTCAAATTATCCTTCACTCCATTGAACAAAACCACACTCTCAAATCTCTCAGATAGTGTTTCTTATTCCTAGGGTCCCTCACAGGCTGATATGGAAATCGATCAATTTTCTGGGGCTGCCATGGCAAAGTCCCACAAACTGGGTAGCTTAGAAAACAGAAACTTTCCTCACAGTTCTGGAGGCCAGAAGTCTGAGATGTCAGCAGGCTTAGTTCCTTATGAAGGCTGAGAGAAAGAGTCTGTACCTTTCCCTGGCATTTGGTGGTTTACAGGCAATTTTTGGCATCCTTGGCTTCTAGATGCCTCACCTCCATCACTGCTCTGATACTCACATGGTATTCTTCCTGTGTATCTATCTCCAATTTTCTTCTTTAATAAGACTGCTAATCATAGTGGATTAAGGCCTACCATACTAATGTCATTTTAACTTGGTGAAGAACTTATTTCAAAATAAACTCACATTCTGAGGTATGAGGGGTTAGGATTTCTACATATCATTTGGGGGGAGGAATACAATTCAACCTATAACAGGGATATTTTGCATAATATTCTTAGAAGCCCTCTTTTATAACTGACACTATCTTCAAGGCATATGATATAGTCCAGATATGTATCCCTCTAAAAATCTCAAGTTAAATTATAATACCCAATGTTGGAGGTGGGGCCTGGTGGGAAGTGATTGGATTATCAGGGCAGATTTCCCCGTTTGGTGCTGTTCTTGTGACAGAGTTCTTATGATATCTGGTTGTTTAAAAGCATGTGGCCAATAGTAGTGGGAGACTTTAACACTCCATGCCAATATTAGACAGATCAGTGAGACAGAAAATTAACAAAGATATCCATGACTTGAACTCATGTCTGGACCAAGTGGACCTAACAGACATCTACAGAACTCTCCACTCCAAATCCACAGAATATACATTCTTCTCAGCACCACATCACACCTACTCTAAAATGGACCACATAATTGGAAGTAAATCATTCCTCAGCAAATGCAAGAGAACAGAAATCATAACAACCTGTCTCTCAGACCACAGTGCAGTCAAATTAGAACTCAGGATTAAGAAACTAACTCAGAACCACACAACTACATGGAAACGGAACAATCTGCTCCTGAATGACTACTGGATAAATAATGAAATGAAGGCAGAAATAAAGATGTTCTTCAAAACCAACGAGAACGAAGACACAACATACCAGAATCTCTCAGACACATTTAAAGCAGTGTCTAGAAGGAAATTTATAGCACTAAATGCCCATATGAAAAATGAGGCAAGATCTAAAATAGATGCCCTATCATCAAAATTAAAAGAGATAGAAGAACAGGATCAAACAAATTCAAAAGCTAACAGAACACAAAAAATAACTAAGATCAGAGCTGAACTGAAGGAGATAGAGACACAAAAAAAACCTTCAAAAAATCAATAAATCCCATTTGAAAAGATCAACAAAATAGATATACTACTAGCCAGACTAATGAAAAAGAAAGGAGAGAAGAATTGAATAGATGGAATAAAAAATGATACAGGGGATATCACCACTTATTCCACAGAAATACAAACTATTATCAGAGATTACTACAAACAACTCTATACACATAAACCAATAAATCTAGAAGAAATGGATAAATTCCTGGACATTTACACCCTCCCAAGACTAAACCAGGAAGAAGTCAAATCCCCGAATAGACCAACAACAAGGTCTGAAATTGAGGCAGTAATTAATAGCCTACTAACCAAAGAAACTCCAGGTCCAGAAGGGTTCAGCACCTAATTTTACTAGACATACAAAGAGGAGCTGGTACCATTCCATCTGAAATTATTCCAAACAACACAAAAAGAGAGAATCCTCCCTAACTCCTTTTATGAGACCAACATCATCCTGATTCCAAAACCTGGCAGAGACTCAACTAAAAAAGAAAATTTCAGGCCAATATCCATGATGAACATATACGCAAAAATCTTCAATAAAATACTGGCAGACCAAATGCAACAGCACATCAAACAGCTTATCCATCATGATCAAGTGGGCTTTATCCTGGGGATGCAAGGATGGTTCAACATACACAAATCTATCAATGTAATCCATCACATCAACAGATCCAAAGACAAAAACCACATGATTATCTCAATAGATGCAGAGAAAGCCTTCAACAAAATTCAACAGCCCTTTATGCTAAAAACTCTTAATAAACTAAGTTTCAATGGAACATATCTCAAAATAATAAAAGGTATTTATGGCAAACCCACAGCCAATATCATACTGAATAGGTAAAAATGTGAAACATTCCCTTTGAAAACAGGCACTAGACAAGGGTGCCGTCTATCACCACTCCTATTCAACATAGTATTGAAAGTTCTAGCCAGAGCAATCAGGCAAGGAGAAATAAAGGTTATTCAATTAGGAACAGAGGAAGTCAAATTGTTGCTGTTTGCAGACATGTTTGTATATTTAGAAGACCCCATCGTCTCAGCCAAAAATCTACTTAAGCTGATAGGCAACTTCAACAAAGGCTCAGGATACATAATCAATGTGCAAAAATCACAAACATTCCTATACACCAATAACAGACAGACAGCCAAATCAAGAACAAACTCCCATTCACAATTGTGACAAAGAGAATAAAATACCTAGGAATACAACTAACAAGGGACAGGAAGGACCTCTTCAAGGAGAACTACAAACCACTGCTCAAGGAAATAAGACAGGACACAAACAATTAGAAAAATACTCCATGCTCATGGTTAGGAAGAATCAATTTAGTGAAAATGGCCATACTGCCCAAAGTAATTTATAGATTCAGTAGTATCCCCATCAAACTACCATGCACCTTCCTCACAGAACTGGAAAAAACCACCTAAAACTTTGTATGGAACCAAAAAAGAGCCTGCATAGCCAGAACAATACTAAGCAAAAATAGCAAAGCTGGAGGCATCACGCTACCTGACTTCATAGTATATTACAAGACTACAGTAATCAAAATAGCATGGTACTGGTACCAAAATAGAGGTATAGACCAATGGAACAGAACAGAGGCCTTGGCAGCAACACTGCACATCTACAGCCATTTGATCTTTGACAAACCTGACAAAAACAAGCAATGGGGAAAGGATTCTCTGTTTAATAAATGGTGTTGGAAATACTGGCTAGCCATGTGCAGAAAGCAGAAACTGGACCCCTTCCTGACACCTTACACTAAAATTAACTCCAGATGAATTAAAGTTTTAAACATAAGACCTGAAACCATAAAATCTCTGGAAGAAAACCTAGGCAAAACCATTCAGGACATAGGCATAGGCAAGGACTTCATGACTAAAACACCAAAAGCATTGGCAACAAAAGCCAAAATAGAGAAATAGGATCTAATTAAACTCTAGAGCTTCTGTACAGCAAAAGAAACAAGCATTAGAGTGAACCAGCAACCAACAGAATGGGTAAAAAAGTTTGCAAGCTACCATCTGACAAAGGGCTAATATCCAGAATCTCCAAAGAACTAAAACAAATTTACAAGAAAAAAACAAATAACCCCGTTAAAAAGTGGGGTAAGGACATGAACGTTTTTCAAAACAAGACAGTTATGAGGCCAAAAAACATATGGAAAAATGCTCATCATCACTGGTCATTAGAGAAATGCTAATCAAAACCACATTGAGATACCATCTTACGCCAGTTAGAATAGTGATCATTAAAAAATCTAGATACAACAGATGCTGGAGAGGATGTGGAGAAATAAGAATGCTTTTACACTGTTGATGGGAGTGTAAATTAGTTCAACCATTGTGGAAGACAGTGTGGTGCTTCCTCAAGGACCTAGAAATGGAAAATCCATTTGACCCATAAATCCCATTACTAGGTATATACCCAAAGGATTATAAATCGATCTATTATAAACACACATGTACATGTTCATTCTGGCACTGTTTACAATAGCAAAGACTTGGAACCATCGCAAATGCCCATCAAAGATAGACTGGATTTAAAAAAATATATATGGCACATATACACCATGGAATACTATGCAGCCATAAAAAAGGATGAGTTCATGTCCTTTGCAGGGACATGGATCAAACTGGAAACAATAATTCTCAGCAACCTGACAAAAGAACAGAAAACGAAACACAGCATATTCTCACTCATAATTGGGTGTTGAACAATGAGAACACATGGACACAGGGAGGGGAACATCACACACTGGGGTCTGTTGGGGGGTGAAGGGCTAGGGTAGGGATAGCAGGAGGTGGGGAGATTGGGGAGGGATATCATTAGGAGAAATACCTAATGTAGGTGACGGGGGGATAGAGGTAGCAAACCATCATGGCATGTGTATACCTATGTAACAATCCCGCAAGATCTGCACATGTACCCCAGAATTTAAAGTTAAAAAAACAGTCTGTGGCACCCCCACCTTGCTCTCCTTCTCCTGCTCTGGCCATGTAAGATGTGCCAGCTTCCTCTTCGCCTTCCACCACGATTGTAAGTTTCCTGAGGGCTCCCCACCATGCTTCCTGTACAGCCTGCAGAACCATGAGCCAATTAAACCTCTTTTCTTTGTAAATTGCCCAGTCTCAGGTATTTCTTTATAGCAGAGTGAGATTGGATTAATACAGCCTATTCTTAATATTCTTAGAAAGCTGAATCTTTCTTAGGTCTTAGTAAAAGTCTCTTAGCCATCCCTCTTACTTTACTTTTACCCTGAGATCAAATTTTACTGATCTGGATTTGAACTTTGCCTCAAGGCCAATCCTCCCTTGAGAACCTTTTGAAAGTTAGAAAGACCATCCTGGGCATTCTATATTCTTTGTAAATTTTGTTCAAAAACCAAAATTTTTTTTCCTTATCTCTTTTTTCTTGTATCTCTCTGCTCATAAGTAGCTAGAAAAAAGTGAGTTAAAACTTTCTGTACGTTGCCTAGGAAATTTTTTCCATCAACCTCAGAAGCATATAAAGCATCTTTTATATTTTCCATGTTCCCATAGGCAATGGTGTTGCTTCTGTCACAACATAAGAATAGACCTATTTTTTTCTCCAGCCTCCAATAGGATTGTCCTTGTGTTCTCCAAGCCTTCCCCAGCAGTCTCCATAAGGCCCTTCCAACTTACACTGAGTCTCTTTAAGTGTCTTCCAGCTCTCATTCTGCAACTTGTTTCAAAGCCAATGTCACACAGTCTTGTTTTCTGTTAGAACAGCATCCCATTTCCTGGTACTATATTCTGCTCTTGTTATTTGTTGCTGCATAACAGTCTACCCACAGAATTAGTGGATGAAAACAATTGTGATGTTGTACCTCACAATTTTATATGTGAGGAATTAGCACAAAGTTGCCCAGTTCTTCTGCCTCATGTTACTTTACCCAGTGGTATTAATCTGGTAGCTGATTTTGTCTGGAAAGTCTGATGCTTTGGTGTAGATTGCTGAAACCCTGGGCTAACTGACCCCTTCTTTCTTTTAGTAGGTTCTCAGGGCAGCTCTATGTGGTCTTTCCTGAAGCCTAGTCTTACTTCTTATATGGTGGCTTCAGGTTTGGGTAGGCCAAGGTAGAAACTGCTTGTCATCTTAAAGGTGTAATTTTGGTTCCAAAGAAAAAAGAAAAAGAAATATTTTGGTTTCCACAAAGGAGACAACAGCCTACCTTTTTTGTCTTGTTACAGAACTATTTCAAATTTCCAGCATCTATGTCATAACCTAATCTGAAATGGCCTTAATTTTCTTGATATTCCATAGACTTTAATGCTATTCCATAGCATTGAGGTGTATTTGGACCCTTGTAGTAGGTTTCATTACTGTCCCAAACCTTTACTCCTTTCTTTATCTAAGCCCTTTGTCATGTTACTTTGTTGCTTCTCCCACAGCAGTGAGCTACTGGAGAAGACACCAAGATGGCTGACACAGGTAGTACGTGCCTCTAACATGGAAAAGAGCTAGAATAGTAAGAAGATACTCACATCCTCTACAGATCTTCTAGGAAAGGATGTTTGAATTCATCAGAGAAGAGATAGTAAGTGCCAGGTGTAAGTAAAGAGAGGGTTCAAGGCAGTTTGCCTAGTCAGGAACCAACTGAGAGCTGAGAGGAGCTCCTGGGTATGGAAAAACATTAAATGAGAAATTGCCAGAGCTCTGAAACAGGTTTTAACAATTTGAGTTATAGGATAAACCCTTGACCCACTAGGCCATTGGGCCTGACATAGAGAGCTGCCAAATTTTTACACGTAGATATTGCTTCAGATAGGCACAATCGCCCGGATGCAGTGGCTCACACCTGTAATCACAGCACTTTTGGAGGCCGAGGTGGGTGGATCTCCTGAGGTCAGGATTTTGAGACTAGCCTGGCCAACATAGTGAAACACTGTCTCTACTACTAAGAATATAAAAAGTTAGCTGGACAGGGTGCTGGGTGCCTGTAATCCCAGCTACTTGGGAGGCTGAGGCAAGAGAGTCACTTGAACCCAGGAAGCTGAGTTTGTGGTGAGCCAAGATCGTGCCATTGCACTCCAGCCTGGACAACAAGAGCGAGACTCCATCAAAACAAAACAATCAACAACGACAACAACAAAGAAACCCAGAAAGGCACAGTCTCCACTCACTGCAAATTCCACCTCCAAGGTTCAAGCAATTCTTGGGCCTCAGCCTCTCAAGTTGTAGCTGGGACTGTAGGCATGTGTCATCCCACACCCGGCTAATTCCTTCTCCTTTTCCTTTCTCCTTCTCCTTTCTCCTTTCTCCTTTCTCCATCTCCTCCTCTTCCTCCTTCTCCTTCTTCTTTTGGTAGTTTTAATAGAGACAGAATTTCGACATGTTGCCCAGGCTTGTCTTAAACTCTTGCCTTAGGCAATCTGTCAGCCTTGGCCTCACAAAGTGCTAGGATTACAAGCATGGATCACCATGCCTGGTCCATCTCAACCTTTTATCTGAAAGTATTTGCAACCTATATTGGAGTATAACATATGTCTCCCTAAGATATGAAGAGAGAAATGCCTTAAGTTGGCATGTAGGAAGTGAAAGTTTAATGATAGAAGTCAAGTGTGGCTTGGAGGTCATGAGCAAGATAATATTAAAAGTTAGCCCTAAATAATGTTTAGAATTTTTTTAATGGAACATCAGACATTACAAGTGTAATATAGGGCATGGTAAAGGTTCAGATAATTACAGTGCTTGTAATGTATAATGGAAAACCCTGTAATTTGAAGTCAAATGTCTGCTTGGGGAAGACTTTAACCTCTAGCTGCAAAGTAACTGGTACCTTACTTGCAGTTCTGGCACAAATACTATATAATGGGAGAAAACATGAAACAACTGTTTTCATGCATTGAGAAGCAGGCAGCATGTATCTATAATTCTTGAGAAAGAAGAAACTCAGGAGTTAAGCCTTTGTTTGCCCTGTTTTCTGATTAGCTGCACTTCCCCCACTGTGGTGCAAGGTCGAGAAACCCAAGGAGAGAGAAACTTTTGGTAAGTGGAGGAGGACAAAGAAGACCCTGATAGTGCTAACATAAAACAAAAAAAGCCTTGAGGACCAAAAGAATTGGCCAGGGATACAATTGTCTGCCAGAATATAACGGCATAATGTTATTTAAAGGAAACAATATAATTGAGAACTTCTATAAAGTATTTCAATATTTAGCATAAAATAAATCATTAGACACACACACACACACACACACACACAGATAGAAATGAGATGCAGAAGAAGATGCTTCATAATCAAGAAACAAACATTAAATGATAGGAAGCAATCCCTAAAACATTCAGAAGTTAAATTTATTAGGCAAAGAAAGCCACTTTAAAGCAACTGTCATGAATATGTTGTAGAACTTATAGGAATACCTGGTCATAAAGGATGAAAGGTAGAAAATCACAAAGAAATGAAAACTAAAATAAAACAAACCTCTAGAGTGGAAAAACAGAAAATCTGAAATGGAATTTCATTGTATGACAAAAGAGAGAATCAGTGAACTTGGAGAAAGACAAATGTAAATAATGTGTAATCTGAAGGGACACTAAGTAATTTTTAAAAACTAATAAAACCCTAAATTACCTTTGGAACAATATTAAACAAACTGACATACATGCAACTTGAATCCCAGAAAGAAGGTGGTACTATATTGAACACAGTAGAATTAAATCATAAACAATAACATATGCAGAAATCTTATATATTTAATTTTTTAAAAATTTAGGGCTGGACATGGTGGCTCATGCCTGTAATCCCCCCACTTTGGGAGGCTGAAGTGGATCACCTGAGGTCAGGAGTTTGAGACTAGCCTGGCCAAAATGATGAAACCCCATCTCTACTAAAAATACAAAAAATAACCAGATGTGATGGCAGGCTTTGCCGGCACCCTGGTGCAGGGGTTCTCTGTACAAAATACACTGGTCCGGGTGCTCTTTTAGTTGGAGATTGGAGACCCAGGAAAGCAGATCATCCATTCATCTGATTTAAAAAGGAATTGAAACAGGGAGCCAGGCCAGGAGATTCCTGGGCAAAAAAAACCACCATGAATCTCAGCGCAGCTGTTTCAGCTGGCACAGTGAGTCACCGCATGGGAAATCACACAGATCCTGGCACCTTTTCAAAAACAGACTCTGAGTCAGGGAGTCAGGTGATCAGGCTCGGCTGGACCCACCCCCACAGAAACAAAAACAAACAAACAAACAAACAAAAACAGCAATTGAAACACTCTGGGATGAGAGTTTCACAGGAAGCACAGCTGAACCCGGGATGGTCAAGCTCTGTGGGGGAGGGGTGTCCACCATTACCGAGACACTCCACCACTATGGAGGTAGTCCACCATCACTGAGGCAGCCTGTCGTTGCCGAGGCAACCCGCCATTGCCGAGGCAACCTGCCATTACAGAGACAGTCTGCCATTACAGAGGGGGGCCACATGGCCAAGGCAGGTCTAACCACACACATATAAACAGGAATGCAGGGAAGTTCACATGGCAGCTGGGCAGAGCCCACAGTAGCTCAGCAAAGCCTCTGCAGGCAGACAGTGACTAGGCTGCCTCCTTACTGGGCAGGGCTGCCCTGAAAAAAAAGGCAACAGCACAACAGAAACTCATAAATAAAGCCCTAACTCCCTGGGACAGAGAACCTGGGGAAAAAAAAAAAAAAAAAAGGAGTTTATGAGCTCTACTGCAGCAGTCCTAAACATACATGCCCAGCAACTCTGAATGAACAACAGAGCTCACAGCTAAGCACTTGAGCTCCAATAAAGGACAGATTGTCTCCTCAAGCAGCTCCACGACACCCGTATGTCCAAAGAGTCACCTCATAAAGGAGAGAACAGACTGCAATTTGGTGGGTATGCTTCTGGGACAAAGATAGCAGAAGAAGAAACAGGTCGCAACCCTTACTATTCTGCAGCTGCTGCAGGTGATCCCCAGGCAAGCAGGGCCTGGAGTGGACTTCAGCAGTCCTACAGCAGAGGGGCCAGACTGTTAGAAGGAAAACTAAGAAACAGAAATAACTTCATCATCCACAAACTGGAAGTTCACTCAGAGACCCAATCTGAAAGTCAGCAACTACAAAGACAACAGGTGGATAACCCACAAAGATGGGAAGAAACTAGCGCAAAAAGGATGAAAACACATGAAGCCAGAACACCTCTCCTCCTAAAGGCATTGCAACTCCTCACCAGCAAGGGAAGAAGGCTGGATGGAGAATGAGTGTGATCAAATGACAGAATCAGACTTCAGAAAGTGGGTAATAAGAAACTTCTGTGAGCTAAAAGAACATGTTCTAACCCAATGCAAAGAAACTAAGAACGTTGAAAAAATATTTGATGAAATGCTAATGAGAATTGACAACATAGAGAGGAATATAAGTAAATTGATGGAGCTGAAAAGCAGAAGAGAACTTCACGAAGCATGCACAAGTTTCAACAGCCGAATTGACCAAGCAGAAGAAAGGACATCAGAGGTTGAAGATCAACTCAATAAAATAATATGAGAAGGCAAGAATAGAGAAAAATGGGCAAAAAGGAATTAACAAAGTCCCCAAGAAATGTGGGACTATGTGAAAAGACCTAATCTACGTTTGATAGGTGTGCCTGAATGTAACGAAGAGAATGAATCCAAGCTGGAAAATACTCTTCAGGATATTATCCAGGAAAACTTCCCGAACCTAGCAAGGCAGGCGAATATTCAAGTACAGGAAATATAGAGAACACCACAAAGATAATCTTCAAGAAGAGCAACCCCAAGGCACATAATCGTCAGATTCACCAGGGTTGAAATGAAGGAGAAAATGCTAAGGACAGCCAGAGAGAAAGGTTGATTAACCCACAAAGGGAAGCCCATCAGACTCACAGCAGATCTCTCAGCAGAAACTCTACAGGCCAGAAGAGGGTGGGGGCCAATATTCAACATCCTTAAAGAAAAGAACTTTCAACCCAGAATCTCAATCCAGCCAAACTAAGCTTCATAAGTGAAGGAAAAATAAAATTCTTTGCAAAAAGCAAGTACTCAGAAATTTCGTCACCACCAGGCCAGCTTTACAAGAGCTCCTGAAAGAGGCTCTACACAGAGAAAGGAACAACCAATACCAGCCACTCCATAAACATACAAAATGGTAAAGAGCATCAACACAATCAAGAATCTGATTAACTAATGCGCAAAACAGCCAGCTAGCATCAAAATGGCAGTATCAAACTCACACACAACAATATTAACCCTAAATGTAAATGGACTAAGTGCCCCAATCAAAAGACACAGACTGGCAAATTGTATAAAAAGCCAAAACCCATCGCTGTACTGTATCCAGGAAACCCATCTCACATGCAAGGATACACAAAGGCTCAAAATAAAGGTATGGAGGAAGATTTACCAAGCAAATGGAAAGCCAAAAAAAAGCAGGAGTTGCATTCTCATCTCTGATAAAATAGACTTTAAAGTAACAAACATCAAAAGAGACAAAGAAGTACATTACATAATGGTAAAAGGATCAATGCAACAAGAAGAGCTAACGATCCTAAATATATACACACCCAATACAGGAGCACCCAGATACATAAGGCAAGTTCTTAATGACTTACAAAGAGACTTAGACTCCCAAACAATAATAGTGGGTGACTTTAACACCCCATTGTCAATATTAGACAGATCAACCAGACAGAAAATTAACAAGGATATCCAGGACTTGAACTCAGACCTGGAACAAGCAAATCTAATAGACATTTACAGAACTCTTCACCCCAAATCCACAGAATATACATTCTTCTCAGCACCACATCACACCTACTTTTGAACACAAAATTGAACACAATTTTGGACACAAAAAATTGAACACAAAATTGGAAGCAAATCACTTCTCAGAAAATGCAAAAGAATGGAAATCATAACAAACAGTCTCTCAGACAACAGTGCAATGAAGTTAGAACTCAGAATGCAGAAACTAACTCAAAACTGCACAGCTTCATGGAAACTGAACAACTTGCTCTTGAATGTTGACTGGATAAACAATGAAATGGAAGCAGAAATAAAGATGTTCTTCAAAACCAGCGAGAATGAAGACACAACATACCAGAATCTCTGGGACACACTTAAAGCAGACTCTAGAGGAAAATATATAGCAATAAGTGCCCACATGAGAAGCAAGGAGAGATAGAAAACTGAGGCCCTATCATCAAAATTGAAACAGCTAGAGGAGCAAGATAAAAAAAAAACTCAAAACCTAGCAGAAGACAAGAAATAACTAAGACCAGAGCAGAACTGAAGGAGATAGAGACACAAAAAAAACTTCAAAAAATCAATAAATCCAGGAGTTGGTTTTTTGAAAAGATCAATGAAATAGACAGACCACTAGCCAGATTAATGAAAAAGAAAAGAGAGAATAACCAAATTGATGCAATAAAAAACGATAAAGGGGATATCACCACAGATTCCACAGAAATTCAAACCATTATCAGAGATTATTACAAACAATTCTATGCACATAAACTAGTAAACCTGGAAAAAATGAATAAATCCCTGGATACTTGCCTCCTCCCAAGCCTAAACCAGGAAGAAATTGAAACCCTGAATAGACCAATAACAAGGTCTGAGGTTCAGGCAGCAATTAAGAGCCTACGACCCAAAAAAAAAGCCCTGGTCCAGATGGGTTCACAGCCGAATTCTACCAGACATACAAAGAGGAGCTGGTACCATTCCTTCTGAAACTATTCCAAATAATCCAAAGAGGGAATCCTTCCCAAATCATTTTATGAGACCAACATCATCCTGATACCAAAACCTGGCAGAGACTCAACAAGAAGAGAAAACTTCAGGCCAATATCCATGATGAACATAGATGCAAAAATCTTCAATAAAATACTGGGAAGCCGATTGCACCAGCACATCAAAAACCTTATCCACCATAATCAAGGAGGATTCATCCCAGGGATGCAAGGCTGGTTCAACATACGCAAGTCTATAAACGTAATTCACCACATAAACAGAACCAAAGACAAAAACGACATGATTATCTCAATTGATGCAGAGAAGGCCTTTGACAAAATTCAACAGCCCTCTATGCTAAAAACCCTCAATAAGCTAGGTATTGAGAGAACATATCTCAAAATAATAAAAGCTATTTACAACAAACCAACAGCCAATATCATACTGAATGGGCAAAAACTGGAAGCATTCCCTTTGAAATCTGGCACTAGACAAGGATGCCCTCTCTCACCACTCCTATTCATATAGTACTGGAAGTTCTAGCCAGAGCAATCAGGCAAGAAAAAGAAATAAATGGTATTCTAATAGGAAAGGAGGAAGTCAAATTGTCTCTATTTGCAGACGACATGATTGTATATCTAGAAGACCCCATTGTCTCTGCCCAAAATCTCCTGAAACTGATAAGAAACTTCAGCAAAGTCTCAGGATACAAAATCAATGTGCAAAAATCAAGCATTCCTGTACACCAATAAGAGACTTAAAGAGAGCCAAATCAAGAATGAACTGCCATTCACAATTGTTACAAACAGAATAAAATACCTAGGAATACGACTAACAAGGGAAGTAAAGGACCTCTTCAAGGAGACCTACAAGTCACTGCTCAACAAAATAAGAGAGGACACAAAAAGATGGAGAAACATTCTATGTTCATGATTAGGAAGAAACAATATCATGAAAATGGCCAGATTGCCCAAAGTAATTTACAGATTCAACCTTATTGCCATCAAGCTACCAATGACTTTCTTCAAAGAACTGGAAAAAAAACACCTTAAACTTCATATGGAACCAAAAGAGAGCCCACATAGCCAAGTCAATTCTAAGCAAAAAGAACAAAGAAGGAGGCACCACACTACTGGACTTCAAACTATAGTACAAGGCTACAGTGATCAAAACAGCATGGTACTGGTACCAAAACAGAGATATAGACCAATGGAACAGAACAGAGGCCTCTAAGGCAAGACAGCATATGTAAAACCATCCGATCTTTGACAAACCTGACAAAAACAAGCAATGGGGAAAGGATTCCCTGTTTAATAAATGGTGTTGGGAAAACTGGCTAGCCATGTGCAGAAAGCAGAAACTTTACAAACCCCTTCCTGACACCTTACACTAAAATTAACTCCAGATAGATTAAAGACTTAAACATAAAACCTAACACTGTAAAAATCCTAGAAGAAAATCTAGGCAAAACCATTCAGGACACAGCCGTAGGCAAGGACTTCATGACCAAAACACCAAAAGCATTGGCAACAAAAGCCAAAATAGACAAATGGGACCTAATCAAACTCCACAGCTTCTGCACAGCAAAAGAAACAGTCATTAGAGTGAATCGGCAACCAACAGAATGGGAAAAAAAATTTTGCAGTCTACCCATCTGACAAAGGGCTGATAACCAGAATTTACAAAGAACTAAAACAGATTTACAAGAAAAAAACAAACAAGCCCATTCAAAAGTGGGCAAAGGATATGAACAGTTACTTTACAAAAGAAGACATATATGAGGCCAACAACATATGAAAAAATGCTCATCATCACTGGTCATCACAGAAATGCAAATCAAAACTACATTGAGATACCATCTCACACCAGTTAGAATGGTGATCATTAAAAATCTGGAGACAACAGATGCTGGAGAGGATGTGGAGAAGTAGGAACACTTTTACACTGTTGGTGGGAGTGTCAATTAGTTCAACCATTGTGGAAGACAGTGTGGTGATTCCTCAAGGACCTAGAAATAGAAATTCCATTTGACCCAGCAATCCCATTACTGGGTATATATCCAAAGGATTATAAATCGTTCTACTATAAGGACACGTGCACACGAATGTTCATTGCAGCACTGTTTACAATAGCAAAGACCTGGAACCAACCCTAATGCCCACCGATGATAGACTGGACAGGGAAATATGGCACATATACACCATGGAATATATGCAGCCATCAAAAACGATGAGTTCGTGTTCTTTGTAGGGACATGTATGTACCTGGAAACCATCATTCTCAGCAAACTGACACAAGAGCAGAAAATCAAACACTGCATGTTCTCACTCATAGGCAGGTGTTGAACAATGAGAACACATGGACACAGGGAGGGGAGCACTACACACTGGGGTCTTTTGGGAGGAAATAGGGAA